>NW_026460904.1:0-56851 GCF_021730395.1 Mercenaria mercenaria | reverse complement strand
GATCCTGAGTTGTGACTATGACCTTGAACTGACATGGCTGACTCATGAAATATGCACATCGTATTGATAAGGTGAATATTTGACCAAAGTTTCATGAAAATCCTTCAAGGGATAGAAGATACAGAGCTCAAACCTTTGACCTTGAGTTGTGACCTTGACATTAAGTTGACATGGCTGACTCATGAGTTCTTGGTAAGGTGATCATGAGACCAAAGTTTGATGAAAATTCTTGAAGGGTTTTAGGAGATATAGTGGACACAAAATTGAAGGCTCAACATTTAGACCCTAAGGTGTGACCTTGACCTTTAGCCTGCATGGCTGACTAATGAGTTCTGCACATCGTCTTGATGAGGTGATCACTTGACCCAGGTTTCATATGAATCCTTCAAGGGGATTAGGAGATACAGAGCGGACACAAAATGGAAGACTCAAACCTTTGACCCTGAGTTGTGACCTTGACCTTGACCCAACATGGCTGACTCATTACTTCTGCACATTCTCTTGATGAGGTGATCATATTACTCAAGTTTCATGAAAATCCTTCAAGGGATTTGGGAGATACAAAGCGGACACAAAATGGAAAACTCAAAACTTTGACCCTAAGTTGTGACCTTGACATTGATCGGGCATGGCTGACTCATGAGTTCTGCACATCATCTTGATGAGGTGATCACTTGACCCAAGTTTTATAAAAAAAAATTCAAGGGGTTTAGGAGATACAGAGCAGACACAAAATAGAAAGCTCTAACCTTTGACCCCGAGTTGTGACCTTGACCTTGAGCCAACATAGCTGACTCATGAGTTCTGCACATCGTCTTGAGGAGGTGATCATTTGACCTAAAATTGATGAAAATCCTTCAAGGGGTTTAGGAGATACAGAGCAGACACAAAATGGAAGGCTCAAACCTTCGACCCTTAGTTGTGACCTTGACCTTGAGTCAGTATGGCTGACTCGTAAGTTCTGCATATCCTCTTGATGGGATGATCATTTGACCAAAGTTTTATAAAATTCCTTCTATGGGTTTAGGAGATACAGAGCGGACACAAAATGGAAGGCTCAAACCTTTGACCTTGAGTTGTGACCTTGACCTTGAGCCGACATGGGTGACTCATGCGTTCTGCACATCGTCTTGATGAGGTGATCATTTGACCAAAGTATCATGAAAATCCTTCAAGGGGTTTAGGAGATAAGGAGCGGACACGAAAGTGTTACGGACAGACCGACGGAAGGAGACCATTCCTATAACTCCCAACCACTCGTGGGTGGGGATTAAAAATTAACAACAATATATATTCTTAATGCATTGTCTAAACTGATTAAAACAAATATCATATTATAAGATGGATAACAAATGAATGTATCAAAATGTTTCTATAAGGGAACCTACTGGCAATTAAATGTAAGGAAGTGGTATATCAGATCCATGTGCACATAAAGTACCTGAATTGTTTGAAGATCCTTCTGATAAACTATAAATCTGACATCTTTGACACTAGACGCTGGATTACTTTCTGCAAATTTGGATACAGCTGTAAGCATTTCGCTTGCCACGATGTC
Source organism: Mercenaria mercenaria (assembly GCF_021730395.1). Lineage (NCBI taxonomy): Eukaryota > Metazoa > Mollusca > Bivalvia > Venerida > Veneridae > Mercenaria > Mercenaria mercenaria. The sequence continues at coordinate 55,293 of NW_026460904.1, read as the reverse complement.
GCGGGGAAATCCAAGGTTACCAGTGCCTATAGCAGGAAATGCTATACTAGTCTTGCTTTGTTTCTCTGCTTCTTTCATACAATCTTTCACTAACTTTTGTAAAGCCTGAAAGAAGAAATTGCACTAATTACAGATGAAACCATAACTTTATCTTTTAGTAAAATCAATTTTAGTTATAACATGGATAGAGTGAAAGTGCATTAAAACATGAAACAGAATTTCTAAATATAATTCATTGGACATTTCAGCCAGGGTAATGTAACTTGTGTCATATGATGTGGGTGATGAGAGAGGAAAATTATTTAAGTTTGAATCAAATTCATGTAGTAATAAGTAAATTTATAACAGAAATAGAGTAAAATACATCAAAAGTTAAACCTTTGAAACTTTAACCAAGCTTTTGATACCTAAGCCATAAAAAAATTGTTTCGGTATCCAGGCCTATCCTAAATTTTTGGCCCGACCCTAAACGTTTTATGGCCCTGGAGATTTTTTTTTATCAAAAAGTTCCATAACTGCATTTTTATGCCATAAACATGGTCAGTGATATTAGATATTAACTAACAGATGCTCTAAATGCATAACCTTCTATTTTTATTTTTTTTTTGACACAAAAATAATTTCCGGAAAGTCACACTTAATAAAACAGGAGGGCCAAGATTGCCTTAGGTCGCTCACCTGAGTAACACATCATAACAAGGTAAACATGTTTGATCTAGAGATTTCTCTGAGACAAATATTCTGACCAATTTTCATTAAGATTTGACCAAAAATGTGGTCTCTTGAGCGTAAATGATATTTTCTTTGATTTGACCTAATGATCTTATTTGTGACCCCACATGAACCAGATTGGTACTTGTCCAAGAATTCATAAAAACAAACATTCTGCTAAGGTTTTGGGAAGACTGGAGCAAAAAGTGGCCTTTAGAGTGTATACAAGCTTTTCTTTTGATTTGACCTTGTGACCTAGTTTTTGATCGCACCTGACCAAGATTCGAAATCATCCAAGAGTTTATGATAAACATTCTGACCAAGTTTTATGAAGATAAAATAAAAAATGTGGCTCTAGAGTGTAAACAAGCTTATTCTTTTACTTGACCTGGTGACCTAGTGTTTGATCCCACGTAACCCAGATAAAAACTGATCTGAGATTTCATGTAGACAAGCATTCTGACAAGGTTTTATGCACATCAAATGAAAAATGCAGCCCCTATTGAATACGCAAGGTTTTTCATTGATTTAACAGGTGACCTAGTTTTTGACCACAGATGATCCAGGTTCGAAATTGGGCTGAAGATAATAAAGATAAACATTTTGACCAAGATAGGGTCATAAACGTGGCCTCTAGCGTGTTATAAAGCTTTTCCTTTGATTTAACCGGATGACCTTGTTTCTGACCCAACATGACCAAGTTTCAAACTCGACCTAGAGATCATTGAGACAAACATTTAGACTAAGACTGAGTCACAACTTTGGCCTAGAGCGTGTTCACAAGCTTTTCCTTTGATTTGTCCGGGTGACCTAGATTTTGATTAAATGTGACCCAGATTTGAACTTTACCTAGAGGTCATCACGACAAATATTCTAACTAATTCTCATGAGCTTCAAGCTTAAACTGTGGTCTCCAGAGTGTTAACAAGATTTTCCTTTGATCTGGCCTAGTTTTTGATCCTACATGACCCAGTTGCAAATTTGGCCTAAAGACCTTCAAGACAAACATTCTGACCAAGTTTCATAAAGATTGAGTCAAAACTGTGGCCTCTAGAGTGTTTACAAGCTTTTCCTTTGATTTGATCAGGTGACCTATTTTTTACCTCACATGACCCACATTAGAAACTGACCAAAGGATCATCAAGACAAACATTCTGACAATGTTTCATAAAGACTGAGTCACAACTGTGGCCTCAAGAGTGTTCACAAGTTTTTCCTTTGATCTGGCCAATTACCCTAGTTTTTGACTCCACATGACCCAGTTTCGAACCTGACCAAGAGATCATCAGGACAAACATTCTGACCAAGTTTCATTAAGATTGGGTCACACTATGGCCTCTCGGGTGTTTACAGGGTTGCCACTAAGTTGAGAAAATGAAATACCCTGACTTTTCCCGACTAAACCATACTTTTCACTGACCCAAGACCACATTTTTTCGGCCTCCTCCTCCCAAACAGCCGTCCTATCCTCCCTTTTATACAAAACAGGAGAAGTATAAGATTAATCTGCTCCCGAGGCAAGGGTTGCAAAAGTCTTTCAATCTTCAGTTAACATAAACAAGTGGGCCATAATGGCCCTATATCGCTCATCTGTTATCATTGCACTCGAGGACAAGAAGGTCAAAAAAGTCATAAACAAGATCAATCAAAAAAATTATGAGATAATATAGTTGAAATTTTCTTAAAGTTACTTCAAATAAAATTATTTTCAAATCAGGCCAGTAGTTTCATCCAAGAAGTTTTCTGTATGCCATATGGGAAAATGAGCCCCACCCCCAGGCGCAATTTTTTTAATGAATCAAAATTATTTGAAAGAATTTGGTAGAGGGTCACCCAAGAAACATTTGTGTAAAATTATTCTAAAATCGGGCGAGCAGTTTCATACAAGAAGATTTTTCAGGTTTCCACTATATACATATAGGGAAAAGTGACCACGCCCTCTAGAAGCCATGTTTTTCAACTTATTTTAAAAACGGACCAGCAGTTTCTGACAAAAGGATTTTCAAAGTTCTATATAGGCATGTACGGAAAACAAGCAAATTCGATGAATTAGTATCCCCCGACGAAAGGGTTTGTGGTGAGGAATGGCAAAAAAATATATCCGGCAAAAAGTTAAGGATGTTAATAAGAAGCAAATAATTTCATTAGTCAAAATCAATTTAACAGAAAACAGATGTTTAATTAAAGAGTACATAATAAATGTATGATACTTTGATCCTGACTAAAGAATTTATTTTGAATGGGATATGCTTACTGTAATAAGCTTAGCTTTTAAAATTAAATGCAGTTAATTGAAATGTGAGCTTGAAGTTTAACTGGAACGAAATATTGTCTTTGAGTGGTTTGGCACCAGGGGTTGTTGTTTAACAAGTACATTTGAACTTAAAAGAACAGATGTCCTTAAGAGAACACAGGTAAGATATCTTGAACATGGCTGAGGACAAGGTTTGTGCAGTCACAACTTCACATGTTAAAGGTTTGAACATTTAAACAAGAGGACCATGATGGTCCTGAATCGCTCACCTATCCCCACATGACCCAGTGTTGAACTGAGTATGACGTCGTTATTTCTATTATTTGACAAAGTGACCTAGTTTTTGAGCACATGTGACCTAGATATCATCAAGATAAAAAATTCTGACCAATTTTCATGAAGATCCATTGAAAAATATGGCCTCTAGAGAGGTCACAAGGTTTTTCTATTATTTGACCTAATGACCTAGTTTTTGAAGGCACGTGACCAACTTTTAAACTTGAATTAGATATCATCAAGTTGAACATTCTCACCAATTTTCATGAAGATCTCGTGAAAAATATGGCCTCTAGAGAGGTCACAAGGTTTTTCTATTTTTCAACCTACTGACCTAGTTTTTGACGGCACATGACCCAGTTACGAACCTGACCTAGATATCATCAAGCTGAACATTCTCACCAATTTTCATGAAGATCCATAGAGAAATATGGCCTCTAGAGAGGTCACAAGGTTTTTCTATTTTTAGACCTACTGACCTAGTTTTTGACCCCACGTGACCCAGTTTCGAATCTGACCTAGATATCATCAAGGTGAACCTTCTGACCAATATTCATGAAGATCTCATGAAAAATATGGCCTCTAGAGAGGTCACAAGGTTTTTCTACTTTTAGATCTACTGACCTAGTTTTTAACCCCACGTGACCCAGTTTCGAACTTGATCTAGATATCATCAAGGTAAACATTCTGACCAATTTTCATGAAGATCCATTGAAAAATATGGCCTCTAGAGATGTCACAAGGTTTTTCTATTTTTAGACCTACTGACCTAGTTTTTGAGGCACGTGACCCAGTTTCAAACTTGACCTAGATATCATCAAGGTGAACATTCTGACTAATTTTCATGAAGATCCATTGAGAAATATGGCCTCTAGAGAGGTCACAAGGTTTTTCTATTTTTAGACCTACTGACCTAGTTTTTGATCCCACATGACCCAGTATCGAACTTGACCTAGATATCATCAAGGTGAACATTCTGACCAATATTCATGAAGATCTCATGAAAAATATGGCCTCTAGAGAGGCCACAAGGTTTTTCTATTTTTAGATCTACTGACCTAGTTTTTACCCCCACGTGACCCAGTTTTGAACTTGACCTAGATATCATCAAGCTGAACATTCTGACCAATTTTCATGAAGATCCATTGAGAAATATGGCCTCTAGAGAGGTCACAAGGTTTTTCTATTTTTAGACCTAATGACCTAGTTTTTGACCCCACGTGACCCAGTTTCGAACTTGACCTAGATATCATCAAGCTGAACATTCTGACCAATATTCATGAAGATCTCATGAAAAATATGGCCTCTAGAGAGGTCACAAGGTTTTTCTATTTTTAGACCTACTGACCTAGTTTTTGACCCCACGTGACCCAGTTTCGAACTTGACCTAGATATCATCCAGGTGAACATTCTGACCAACATTCATGAAGATCTCATGAAAAGTATGGCCTCTAGAGAGGTCACAAGGTTTTTCTATTTTTAGACCTACTGACCTAGTTTTTGACCCCATGTGGCCCAGTTTCGAACTTGACCTAGATATCATCAAGTTGAACATTCTGACCAATTTTCATGAAGATCTTGTGAAATATATGGCCTCTAGAGAGGTCACAAGGTTTTTCTATTTTTAGACCTACTGACCTAGTTTTTGACGGCAAGTGACCCAGTTTCGAACTTGACCTAGATATCATCAAGGTGAACATTCTGACCAATTTTCATAAAGATCCCATGAAAAATGTGACCTCTAGAGTGGTCACAAGCAAAAGTTTACGGACGGACGGACGCACGGACGCACGGACGGACGACGGACGCCGCACGATCACAAAAGCTCACCTTGTCACTTTGTGACAGGTGAGCTAAAAAAAAAAGGGAATGGAAATATATATATCTATATATAGATATATGTATATATTTATTTTTAGGGGGTGGGGGTGCAGGGGAACGGGAGAGGAAACAAAATTTCACATGCTGATTATAAATATTGATTAAAAAATAAAAATTTAAAAAAAAGGGTAAAAGGGTGAAGTGTGGTGGGGGGTAGGGGGCAGAGGATGCATGATCGGGGGAATGGTACAACCTGGAAGGTTTGAAAAAAAATCTAAAATAAGAAATGAAAAAAAAATTTTTTTTTGGGGGGGGGGGGGGGGGGGGGGGGGAAGGGGTGTGACCAAGGCAAGTGGGTGACCAGGTGTGGGTGCGCAACTTCACATGTTTATAATAAATGTTCACAGAAAAGAATGAAAGAAATTTAATGAAATTCTGCAAAATGGTAAGTTTGTTATGTACAAATATGTGGATTTTTAGACAATTAAAGGGCAATAACTCTGAAGTTACAAAAGAAATCCATACAAAACTGTCTGTGCACAGCCACATTATAGTGCTCTAAATTCTGTTAAAGTTTCATAGTTCTAGGTCAAATATATCAAAAGTTATGATGCAGAAATTGCCATATCTATATTACCCTATATAGTTAACACTAGAAACTTCTAAGGGCCATAACTCTGGTGTTACTTGGGCAATCTGTCTGAAACTTGATGGGCCCCATAACCTCATAGTGGTGAACATGTATATGAAGTTTGTTTGAAAAAAATCTAAAATAAGGAATGAATGGTTTTTTTTGTGGGGGGGGGGGGATGGGGGGATGGGGGGGAGCTGTGTGATCAAGGTAAGGGGGTGACCAGGTGTGGGTACACAACTTCACATGTTTACAATAAATGTTCATGGAAAAGAATGAAAGAAATTTAATGAAATTCTACCAAATGGTAAGTTTGTTATGTACAAATATGTGGATTTTATACAATTAAAGGGCAATAACTCTTAATTTACAAATAAATCCGAATGAAATTGTGTGTACACAACCACATTATGGTGATCTAAATTCTGTTTAAGTTTCATAGTTCTAGGTCAAATATATCAAAAGTTATGATGCAGAAATTGCCATATTTATAGTACCCTATATAGTTAACACTAGGAACTTCTAAGGGCCATAACTCTGGTGTTACTTGGGCAATCTGACTGAAACTTGACGGGCCGCAAGAACTCATAGTGGTGAACATATATATGAAGTTTTAAATAAATATTCCCAACCATTTACTAGATATGGCTCCGGACGGACGGACGAAAAGACGGAAGGGCGGACGGACGGAAAGACGGACGGACGGACAACGCCAAAACTATATCCCTCCGACTTTCGTCGGGGGATAATAAGCAAAACCCCTTGGGGGCCATGTTTTTCACTGAGTCAAAATTATTCGAAGGAATATAGTAGAGGGTCACCCAAGGAACACTAGTCTTGTGTAAAATTGTTTTGAAATCAGTTTTCTATATAGACATAAGTCTAAAGGACAGGAACAACAAAGAGAAGAAATTTAACTAAAAGAAAAAATTCTTACAAGGTACAGATAAGTCAAAATACACCTAAAATTTGGAGGTACCATCCATGTTGTACCACAGAAAAGTGGTCTCGGTTTTTCCCTACGGCCAATAATAAACAAGAGGGTCATGATAACCCTGAATCGCTCACCTGAGTAATATGAGCTACATGTTTAAAATGGCACGCTAATGCTAAAATATTAGAACGTAGGTCACATTCATGGTCACTGAAAGTCATTTTAAGACCGAAGTGCAAAACTGTACATGTCATCCAAATCTCAAGGCTGTATTTTAAAAAACGAGAAAGTATGTCAGTAGGTCAAGGTCACAGTCAAGTGACTCCTAATCGCTTGTGGTCATCGGGTAATTATAATTAAACAGTCTTGGAAATATATTATATTATCTTTTTAAGTATTTATTCCTACATGTATATAACTCAAAAAACAAGTGACCCCAGGGCGGGGCCCCTTTTCACACCAGGGACATAATTCGAACAATCTTGTTAGAAATCCTCTAGGCAATGCTACATATCAAATATCAAAGGCCTAGCCCTTGAACTTTCAGACAAAAAGAATTTGTTCTCCTTATATAAGTCTATGTTAAATTTGGGACCTCCTGGGCTTGGCCTCTTTTTCCACCAGGGGCATAATTTGAACAATTTTGGTAGAGCACAAGGCAATGTAACATACCAAATATCAAAAGCCTAGGCATTGCAGTTTAAGGCAAGAAGATTTTTAAAGTTTTTTCCTTTATAAGTCTATGTAAAACTTGAAAAACACCCGGGGCAGGGCCTCTTTTCAACCCAGGGTTATAATTTGAACAATTTTGGGAGATGACCACAAGGCAATGCTACATACCAAATATCAAAGGCCTAGGTCTTGTTGTTTTAGACAAGAAGATTTTTAAAGTTTTTTCCTATATAAGTCTATGTAAAACTTCTGATCCCCGGGGAGGGGCCTTTTTCATCCCAGGGGCACAATTTGAACAATCTTCATAGAAGACCATAAGATGATATCACATGCCAAATATCAAGGCTCTACACCTTGCGGTTTTGGACAAGAAGATTTTCCTTTCGGTTGCCATGGCAACCAGAGTTCTGCATTGAATTCAATTCTTTGAACAATTTTGAAAGGGGACCACACAAGAATCACTCCTGTGAAGTTTGGTGTAATTCTGCCCAGTGGTTTTCAAGAAGAAGATTTTTTTAGAAATTGTTGACGGACGCACGACCCACGACCATCGACGGACATTCAGCAGTCACAAAAGCTCACCATGAGCCTTTGGCTCAGGTGAGCTAAAAAGTTACTAAATCAGCTATTTATAGTAACATAAACGGGAAGTAATTAACAAGAGGGCTAAGATGGCCCTAGTTCGCTCACCTGAGAAACACACCATAACAGTGTAAACATGTTTGACCTAGTGATTTCATGGAAACAAATATTCTGGCCAATTTTCATCAAGATTGGACCAAAACTGTGGTCTCTTGAGTTTAAACAAGTATTTTCTTAGATATAAGCTAGTGACCTAGTTTTTGACCCAAGATGACCCATATTCGAACTTGACCTAGATTTTATCAAGGCAATCATTCTGAATAAATTTCACGAAGATAAATTGATTTGTTTTTGTTTTGGGTTTAACGCCGTTTTTCAACAGTATTTCAGTCATTTTGCGGCGGGCAGTCAATCTAACCAGTGTTCCTGGATTCTGTACCAGTACAAACCTGTTCTCCGCAAGTAACTGCCAACTTCCCCACATGAATCAGAGGTGGAGGACTAATGATATCAGACACAATGCCGTTTATCAAATAGTCACGGAGAACATTAGCCCCGCCCGAGGATCGAACTGGCGACCCCGAGATCCGTAGACCAACGCTCTTACCTATTGAGCTAAGCGGGCGGGCACGAAGATCAATTGAAAAATACAGTCTCTATCGCATACACAAGGTTTTTCTTTGATTTGACCTAGTGACCTACTTTCTGACCCCAGATGACCCATATTCAAACTAAACCTAGATTTAATAAGGCAATCATTCTGACCACATTTCATGAAGACCAATTGAAAAATACAGTCTCTATTGCATACACAAGGTTTTTCTTTGATTTGACCTAGTGACCTAGTTTTTCATCGCAGCTGACCCATATTCAAACTCGACCTAGATTTTTTCAAGGCAGTCATTCTGGCACAACCTTATGAAGATCAATTGAAAATTACAGCCTCTATCGCAAACGCAAGGTTTTTTCTTTGATTTGACCTAGTAACCTAGTTTTTGATCCCAGATGACCCATATTCTAACTTGACCTAGATTTCACCAAGGCAATCATTCCGACCAAATTTAATGAAGATCAATTGAACAATACAGTCTCTATCACATACACAAGATTTTTCTTTGATTTCGACCTAGTGACCTATTTTTGACCCAAGATGACCCATATTCAAACTCGACCTAGATTTCATCAAGGCACTTATTCTGACAAGATTTCATGAAAATCAATTGAAAAATACAACCTCTATCGCATACACAAGGTTTTTCTTTGATTTGACCTAGTGACCTAGTTTTTTATCCTAGATGACCGATTTTCAAACTTGTCCTAGATTTCATCAAAGCGATCATTCTGACTAAGCTCATGAAGATCAACTGAAAAATACAGCCTCTATCACATACACAAGGTTTTGCTTTGATCTGACCTAGTGACCTAGTTTTTGACTCCAGATAACCCATTTTCGAACTATGCCTAGATTTCATCAAGGCAATCATTCTTACAAAATTTCATGAAGATACGTTGAAAACACATACACAAGGTTTTTCTTGGATTTGACCTAGTGACCTAGTTTTTGACCCCAGATGACCAATTTTCGAATCTGGCCTAGATTTCATCAATGTAATCATTCTGACCAAAATTCATGAACATAGTTGAAAAATACAGCCTCTATCGCATACACAAGGTTTTTCTTTAATTTGACCTAGTGACCTAGTTTTTGACCCCAGATGACCCATTCTCAAACTTGGCCTAGATTTCATCAAGGTAATCATTCTGACAAAATTTCATGAAGATCAGTTGAAAAATACAGCCTCTATCGCATACACAAGCTAAATGTTGACAGACAGACGACAGACGACAGACGCCAGACGACAGACGCCGGACATAGAGCGATCACAAAAACTCACCTGAGCTAAAATCAAGAGGGCCATGATGGCCCTGTGTCGCTCATCTGAGTACCATTGCTCAAAATGATATAATCATGTTTTGACATAGAGCACATAGGCATGCACATTAAATATCATCAGGATCAACATTTTCTTGTAACAGTCCCTCTTGACCTAGTCAGGGCCGATTTCCATACCAAGTTTGAGCGTCCTAGGCTCAAATGCTGCATTTTTGTACTAACATGACTATTCCTTACCCTGGAAGACTTAAATAACATTTACAAGAGGACCATGATGGTCACCTGACGTCGTTTTTTCTATTATTTGACATAGTGACCTAGTTCTTGAGCTCATGTGACCCAGTTTTGAACCTGACCTAGATATCATCAAGATAAAAATTCTGACCAATTTTCATGAAGATCCATTGAAAAATATGGCCTCTAGAGGTCACAAGGTCTTTTATTATTTGACCTACTGACCTAGTTATTGAAGGCATGTGACCCAGTTTCGAATTTGACCTAGATATCATCAAGATGAAGATTCTGACCAATTGTCATGATGATCCATTGAAAAGTATGGCCTCTAGAGAGGTCACAAGGTTTTTCTAATTTTAGACCTACTGACCTAGTTTTTGACCAGAGTTGACCTAGTTTCAAAAATTCAGTCAAATGTTATCTACCCTGATTGTCCGAGTCCATCTGATGGCACAAATGACATTTCAAATCAGTATCTTCATTGGTTACTGAAACACACCAATTCAAATTTGAAACAAAGGGAGGTAATTTGACATAAAATCAGTCCATAGCTATCTACCCAGATTGCCTCAGTCCAACTAAAGACAATAATGAAATTTCAAATGAGTTCTATAAATATTCACAGAGATAAATCCATTTTTATTAAAGTCAAGGGAAGTAATCATGCATTGGTATATGCATGTAGAAGATACAGAGTACAAGCTTAAACAACAATATATTAGTAAAGTATTCATATTAATAAATGTTCAATCAAGAGTTATCTCATATGAAAGAAGACATAAATAACATTTCAAACCAATCTCATTAGAAGCTGCAAAGGTGTATTCATTTAGATAAAAAATAAAGGGAGGTAATTTGTCATAAATTCAGTCAATATGTATCTTCACTGATTTTAGTCCATCTGTTGACATAAATGAAATTTCAGATTAGTATCTTCATTAGTTACGGAGATATACCCATTTTAATTTGAAATAAAGGGAGGTGATTTTACATAAAATCAGTCCATAGTTATCTACCCTGATTGTCTCAGTCAAACTAATGACAATAATGAAACTTCAAATAAGTCCTATAATTACTTACTAATATAAATCCAATTGATTACAATCAGGGGAGGTAATCAGATATAAAATAATTCTGGAACCTACGATTGGATCTGACAGATTCGTCATGGAATCCAAGATTTATTGTTGTTGAAGATATTTTGCAAGTTTGTATCGAATCAAACCATTAATGAAGACTCTATATGGCTGCAAAAGCCAAAATAGCAAATTTTGGACCTAGAAGGGGCCATAACTCTGGAACCCATAATGGAATCTCAGCAGTTCAAGAAAGGAACCAAGATCGTATGGTGATACAAGTTGTGTGCAAAATTGGTCAAAATCAAATCGGAAAATAAAGCTGCTATTGTGCAGACAAGGTCAAAATAGCTAATTTTGGCCCTTTCAGGGGCCATTTCTCTGGAACTCATGTCACCTATGTGACAGGTGAGCTAAATAATTATTTGTAATTGAACAAAAGAAGAATCTGTAAAATAAAAACAAGAGCACCGCAATGCAACGCAAATACAGAACAATATACACACAAAAGAAAGTAATATGACCTTTGACCCCTATATGTGACCTTGACCTGGAAGTGAGCCATCCGAAACATGCGCTCTGCACGTCGTTTCAATGAGGTGAACATTTGTGTCAGGTTTCTTTCAAATCCTTCAAGGGGTTCAAGAGTTACAGAGCGGAAGGGAAATTGCTAACCAACCGACAGACAGACAGACGGACACCGAGGCGATAACATAATACGTCCCTTCGGGAATATAAAAAGGTATCGAGATCTTATGGTGATACAAGTTGTGTGCAAGTTTGGTTAAAATCAAATCATAAATGAAGCTGCTATTGTGCAGACAAGGTCAAAATAGTTAACTCTGGCACTTACAGGGCCGATAACTCTGAAACCCATTATGGGATCTGGCCGCTTCAAGAAAGAAACCAAGATCTTATGGTGACACAAAATTTGTGCAAGTTTGATTAAATTCAAATCATAAATGAAGCTGCTATTGTGCAGATAATGTCAAAAGAGCCAATTCTGGCACTATCAGGGGCCATAGCTCTGGAACCCATGATGGAATCTGGCCGGTTCAAGAAAGGATCCGAGATCTTGTGGTTATACAAGTTGTGTGCAAGTTTGGTTAAAATCAAATAATAAATGAAGCTGCTATTGTGCAGACAAGGTCAAAATAGCTAAATTTGGTCCTTTCAGGGGCCATAACTCTGGAACCCATTACGGGATCTGGCCGGTTCAAGAAAGGAAGCGAGATCATATGGTGACACAAGTTTTGTGCCAATTTGATTAAATTCAAATCATAAATGAAGCTGCTATTGTGCAGACAAGGTCAGAAAGCTAATTATGGCCCTATCAGGGCCATAACTCTGGAACCCATTAAAGAATCTGACCAGTTCAAGAAAGGAACCAAGATCTTGTGGTTATACAAGTTGTGTGCAAGTTTGGTTAAAATCAAATCATAAATGAAGCTGCTATTGTGCAGACAAGGTCAAAATAGCTAATTTTGGTCCTTTCAGGGGCCATAACTCTGGAACCCATTACGGGATCTGGCCGGTTCAAGAAAGGGACCAAGATCTTATGGTGACACAAGTTTTTTGCAAGTTTGATTAAATTCAAATCATAAATGAAGCTGCTGTTTTGCAGACAAGGTCAAAATAGCTAATTCTGGCACTTTCAGGGGCCATCACTCTGGAACCCATAATGGAATCTGGCCAGTTCAAGAAAGGAAAAAAAGATCTTATGGTGATACAAGTTGTGTGCAAGTCTGGTTAAAATGAAATCATAAATGAAGCTGCTATTGTGCAGACAAGGTCAAACAAGAGGACCATGATGGTCCTGAATCGCTCACCTCTTCCCACATGACCCAGTTTTGAGTATGACGTCGTTTTTTCTATTATTTGACATAGTGACCTAGTTTTTCAGCTCATGTGACCCAGTTTTGAACTTGACCTAGATATTATCAAGATAAAAATTCTGACCAATTTTCATGAAGATCCATTGAAAAATATGGTCTCTAGAGAGGTCATAAGGTTTTTCTATTATTTGACCTATTGACCTAGTTTTCGAAGGTACGTGACCCTGTTTTGACCTTTATCTAGATATCATCAAGGTGAACATTCTCACTATTTTCATGAAGATCTCATGAAAAAAATGGCCTCTAGACAGGTCACAATGTTTTTCTATCTTTATACCTACTGGCCTAGTTTTTGACCGCACATGACCCAGTTTCGAAACTGACCTAGATATCATCAAGGTGAACATTCAGATCAATTTTTATGAAGATCCATTGAAAAATATGGCCTCTAGAGAGGTCAAAAGATTTTAATAATTTTAGACCTACTGACCTAGTTTTTGACCGCAGTTGACCCAGTTTCAAACTCGACCTAGATATCATCAAGATGAACATTCAGACCAACTTTCATACAGATCCCATGAAAAGTATGGCCTCTAGAGAGGTCACAAGGTTTTTTTAATATTTGACCTACTGACCTAGTTTGTTAAGGCACGTGACCCAGTTTCAAACTTGATCTAGATATCATCAAGGTGAACATTCCGACCAATTTTTATGGAGATCCATTCACAAGTATGGCCTCTAGAGTGGTCACAAGGTTTTTCTATTTTTAGACCTACTGACCTAGTTTTTGACCGCACATGACCCTGTTTCGAACTTGACCTAGATATCATCAAGATGAACATTCAGAACAATTTTCATACAGATCCCATGAAAAATATGGCCTTTAGAGAGGTCACAAAGTTTTTCCATTATCTGACCTACTGACCTAGTTTTTGACGGCACGTGACCCACTTTCGAACTTGACCTAGATATCATCAAGACGAACATTCAGACCAACTTTCATACAGATCCCATGAAAAATATGGCCTCTAGAGAGATCACAAGGTTTTTCTATTATTTGACCTACTGACCTTGTTTTTGAAGGCACGTGACCCACTTTCGAACTTGACCTAGATATCATCAAGGTTAACATTCTGACCAATTTTCATGAAGATCTCATGAAATATATGGCCTCTAGAGAGGTCACAAACTTTTTCTATTTTTAAACCTACTGACCTAGTTTTTGACCGGACTTGACCCAGTTTCAAACTTGACCTAGATATCATCAAGATGAACATTCAGACCAACTTTCATACAGATCCCATGAAAAATATGGCCTTTAGAGAGGTCACAAGGTTTTTCTATTATTTGACCTACTGACCTAGTTTTTGACGGCACGTGACCCAGTTTCGAACTTGATCTAGATATCATCATGGTGAATGTTCTGATCAATTTTCATGAAGATCCATGAAAAATATGGCCTCTAGAGAGGTCACAAGGTTTTCTATTTTTAGACCTACTGACCTAGTTTTTGATGGCACGTGATCCAGTTTCGAACTTGACCTAGATATCATCAAGGTGAATGTTCTGACTAATTTTCATGAAGATCTTGTGAAATATATGGCCTCTAGAGAGGTCACAAGGTTTTTCTATTTTTAGACCTACTGACCTAGTTTTTTACGGCACGTGACCAAGTTTCAAACTTGACCTAGATATCATCAAGGTGAACATTCTGAGCAATTTTCATGAAGATCTTGTGAAATATATGGCCTCTAGAGAGGTCACAAGGTTTTTCTATTTTTAGACCTACTGACCTAGTTTTTAATGGCACGTGACCCAGTTTCGAACTTGACCTAGATATCATCAAGATGAACATTCTGACCAATTTTCATAAAGATCCCATGAAAAATGTGACCTCTAGAGTGGTCACAAGCAAAAGTTTACGGACGGACGACGGACGACGGACACCGCGCGATCACAAAAGCTCACCTTGTCACTTTGTGACAGGTGAGCTAAAAAGCTAATTCTGGCCCTTTCAGGGGCCATAACTCTGGAACCCATACCGGAATCTGGGAATCTGGCCAGTTCAAGAAAGGAACCAAGATCTTATGGTGATACAAGTTGTGTGCAAGTTTGGTAAAAATCTAATCATAAATAATGCTGCTATTGTGCAGACAAGGTCAAAATAGATAATCATGCCAATACAAGTTTTGTACAAGTTTGATCAAAATTGCTTGCAAAATGTGGTCTCTATCGTGTTCACAAGAAATTGTGGAAAGATGACGGACAGACGATGGATGGACGGACGAAGGGTGATCACGTTGGTTATTTCAAGGGCCATACCTCTGTAATAAGCACTAAGATTTTCAAGAAGAATGCCAAGTGTGCAAGGTAGGTCACAGCTGCGCAAGTTCATATCATGATAAAGACTCGTGCAAGGTTTAATCAATTTATATGTAATACTTTTTGAGTAAGGCGCGTCACAAGGAGATGTGCATTTTTGACTATTTCAGGGGCCATAACTCTGGACCAAGATGAAATAATAGGAGGTGCGCATGTTCACATCATGATTTAGACTCATGTAAGGTTTCATGAATCTATATCAAATACTTTTTGAGCTAGGCGTGTCACAAGGTGAAAATGTGCATTTCAGGGGCCATTACTCTAGAAATAGGGGTCGGAGTCAGACGGAAAATAGGAGGTGCGCAAGTTCATATCATGGTAAAAACTCATGCAAGGTTTCATCAATTTATATCAAATACTTTTTGAGATAGACGCGTCACGAACTTCGGACAGACGCACAGACGCACGGACACACGGATGCACACAGGCACGCACGGACAAGACCAAATCTATATGCCCCCGCCACTCATGGGGGGCACAAAAAACACTTTTCCCTGACTTTTCAAGGTAAGCTGCAACCCTCCAGGTGACTTCTAATACAGGTTAGACTGCAAAGGTATGCTACATACAGGTGACTACTGATGCTGTTTAGTCTAAAAGAGACTGTTGTGAGCAGAAGCACGTTGCATACCTGTAAACACTAATGCAATTTAGATTGTTAAAAACTTATGAGCACAGACATGCCATATATAGATGGTTACCACTAACTCAGATTTGGCGCAAAAAAAAAATTGTGAGCAGAGGCAAGCTATATCCAACCGACCACTATTGCAGGTAAATCTGCAGAGGTTTGTTTGTTTGTTTGTTTGTTTTGGGTTTAACGCCGTTTTTCAACAGATTTCAGTCATGTCACGGTTGGCAATTAACCTAACCTGTGTTCCTCGATTTTGTACCAGTACAAACCTGTTCTCCGCAAATAACTGCCAACTTCCCCACATGAATCAGAGGTGGAGGACTATGATTTCAGACACAATGTCGTTTATCAAAATTTATTATAATATTCACAGTGAACATACGCCCCGCCGAGGATCAAACTCACGACCCCGAGATCCGTAGACCAACGCTCTAACTACTGAGCTATCTGCAGAGGTATGCCATATACATGGGAACACCAATGCAGGTGAGAACGCAGTGGCACGCAAATACAGGTGACCACTAATGCAGGTAAGATTTCAAATAATGCCATATAGAGGTGACCTCTAATGCAGATTAGATTGTAAGAAACTTGTAACCAGCGGCCCGCTTTATACATGGGACCACTAATACAGGTAGGACTGCAGAGGCATGCTACAATGCTACATACAGGTGACCACTAATGCAGCTAAGACTGCAGTGACACGCAAATACAGGTGACCACTAATGCAGGTAAGATTGCAGAGGCATGCAAATATATGGGACTCCTAATGCAGATAAAGTTGCAGAGGCATGCATGTTCAGATGACTTCTAATGCATATAAGATTGCAAAGGCATACAAATAAAGGTAAACACTAATGCAGCGAAGACAGTCAAGGCATGCCGTATACAGTGACCTGTAAATTAATGCAGATTTACAGAAAGAAAAATGTAAAACGCTACACGCATGGGCCCACTAATGCAGGTAAGACTGCAAAGACATGCACATACTGGCGACATTTAATGCAGGTAAGACTGCAAAGGCATGCAATATACAGGTGACCACTAATGCAGGTTAAACTGCAAGAAACTTGTGAGCAGAGGCGTGTCTTATACAGGTCATCACTAATGCAGGTAAGACTGCAGAGGCATGAAAATACAGGTGACCTCTAATGCAGGTTAAACTGTAAGAAATTTGTGAGCAGATGCAAGATACATTCATTATACCACTAATAAAGGTAATACTGCACTGCAGAGGCATGAAAACACAGGTGACCACTAATGTAGGTTAGACTGTAAATGCCTGCTGTGCATCATGCATTATTAGATTATCGACTTTTGTTGTTGAATATCACTATCTCCATCTTTCTGACCATTTATTTTCAATATAAAGTTTTCATTTTTTCTATCATCAACTTGTTCTCCGGTGCTAAGAAAACTGTTAATTACAAATCAGTAATAACAAGCGCTTGTAGAACACGAAATGCTCCCCCCCCCCCCACCCCTCCCAGATGCATTCAGTAGCACAAGGAACAGAAATTATTTGGTCACTGTGCACAAAAGT
Source organism: Mercenaria mercenaria (assembly GCF_021730395.1). NCBI lineage: Eukaryota > Metazoa > Mollusca > Bivalvia > Venerida > Veneridae > Mercenaria > Mercenaria mercenaria. Next base: position 37,814 of record NW_026460904.1, on the reverse strand, counting down.
TCTACTGTTCTTGGTCAGTGACCTTTTTGACCTATTGACCTCAAAATCAATAAAAACCCTGCTGGTCACGATCAACCTCCATTATATTCTGTGATACTAGGCCCAAGCATTCTCAAGTTATCATCCGGACACCGTTTAGCAGTTCCTGGTCACTGTGACCTTGACCTTTGACCTTCTGACCTCAAATCAATAGGGGTCATTTCCTGGTCATGACCAACCTCCGTATAAACTTTCATGACCCTAGGCCCATGCAGTCTTGAGTTATCATCCAGAAACCGATTAACTGTTCTGGGTCACTGTGACATTGACCTTTAGCCTACAGACCTCAAAATCGATAGGGACCAACCTCCCTGTCAACTTCCATGATCCTAGGCCAAAGCGTTCTTGAGTTATCATCCGGAAACTGTTTAACTGTTCTGGGTCATAGTGACCTTTAACCTACTTATCTCAAAATCAATAGGGGTCATTTGCTGTTCATGATCAAACACCCCATCAACTTTCATGATCCTAGGCCCATGCGTTCTTGAGTTATCATCTGGGAACTGTTAACTGTTCTGGGTCACTGTGACCTAGACCTTTAATCTACTGATCTCAAAATCAACAGGGGTCATCTGCTTGACATGATCAACCACCCCATCAACTTTTATGATCCTAGGCCCAAGCGTTCTTGAGTTATCATCCCGAACCAATTTAACTGTTCTGAGCCACTGTGACCTTGATCTTTGACCTAATGATCTCAAAATCAAAATGGGTCATCGGCTCGTTATTGCCAACCATCCTATCAACTTTCATGATCCTAAGCCCAAGCGTTCTTGAGTTATCATCCGGAAACAGATTGGTCTATATACCGACCGACCGACCGACATCTGCAAAACAATATACCCCTCCTTCTTCGGAGGGAGGCATATTGATTATTGTTAAAATGTAAGAAAGTACACAAGACATACCTGTTTACATGATGTATCTTTGCTTCCATCCCAATTTGTCATTGAACTATGGATAACAACATCACACTTAAGATTCTGCCCAGATGTTATAGCTATCTCACCATCTTTTATGCCATTTGGATATTTGCCTGATACTTCTTGCTGAAGTTCTACTCCACCTGTTTTCAGTAACGAGGCTGAAACAGCTCCATTCTTTAAGTCAAGATTTTTAGCAGTAGTGTTAACTATCACATCAACCTAAATGAATAAACAAAGATAAAAAATAATTGTTAAAGAGTTTCAAAACAAATGGCAACCATTTGTTCATAGAAGCAAAAACCACAACCTTACTTTTTTCAAACAAGAGGGCCATGAAGGCCCTGTATCGCTCACCTGACCTATTGACCTAAAGATCATCAAGATTAGCATTCTGACCAAGTTCAATTAAGATATGGTCATGAACGTGGCCTCTGGAGTTTAAACTTTTTTTCCTTTAATTTGACCTAGTGAACTAGTTTTTGACCCCACATGACCCAGATTCGAACTTAACCTTAAGATCATAAAGATTACCATTCTGACCAAGTTCCATGAAGATACAGTCATAAATGTGGCTTCTAGACTGTTAACAAGCTTTACTTTTAATTTGACCTGGTGACCTAGGTTTTGACCCCATCTGACCAGATTGGAACTTAACCTTAAGATCATTAAGATGAACATTCTGACCAAGTTTCATAAAGATATGTCATAAATGTGGTCTCTAGTGTTCACTAGTTTTCCTTTCATTTGACCTGGTGACCTAGTTAATGACCCCACATTACCCAGATTCCAACTTCGCCTAAGGATCATCAAGATTAACATTCTGACCAAGTTTCATTAAGATACAGTCATAAATTTGACCTCTAGATTGTTAACAAGCTTTACATTTGATTTGACCTGTTGACCTAGTTTCTGATCCTACATGACCCAGATCTGCTCTTGTCCTAGAGGTCATCCAGACAAACATTCTGATCAATTCCCATGCGTTTCAAACTTGAAATTAGATCTCTAAGAGGGTTGACAAGCTTTACATTTTATTTGACCTGGTGACCTAGTTTTTTAACCCATCTGACCCAGATTGAAATTCCAACTAAAGATCTTCAAGATAAACATTCTGACAAAGTTTCATTGAGATATGGTCATAAATGTGGCATCTTGGGCTAAAAACCAGGTCACCAGGTCAAATCAAAGGAAAAGGTTGTTAACACTCTAGAGGTCACAGTTTTGACCCAATCTTAATGACACTTGGTCAGAATGTTACCCTCAATAAAATCTAGGAAGAGTTCGATATTGGGTCATGTGGGGTCAAAAACTAGGTCACCAGGTCAAATAAAAGGAAAAGCTTGTTAACACCGTAGAGGCGACATTTATGACTGTATCTTTATTAATCTTGGTCAAAATGTTAGTCTTGATGATCTTTAGGGCAAGGTCGAATCTGGGTCAGGTAGGGTCAAAAAACTAGGTCACCAGGTCAAATCGAAGGAAAAGTTAGTAATAACTTTAGAGGCCTAATTTATGACCTTATATTATTGAAACTTTTTCAGAATATTAATCTTGATGATCTTTAGTTCAAGTTCAAATCTGGGTCAGCTAGGGTCAGAAACTAGGTCACCAGGTCAGATCAAAGGAAAAGCTAGATTCGAAGTTTACCTAGAGATCATCAAGTTTAATATTCTGACTAAGTTTCATGAAGACACAGTCATAAATGTGGCCTCTAGAGTGTTAACAAACTTTTCCTTTGATATGACCTAGTGACCTAGTTTTTGACCCCACCTGGCCCAGATTTAAACTTGACCTAAAGATCATCAAGATTAACATTTTGACCAAGTTTCATTAAGATATGATCATAAATGTGGCCTCTAAAATGTTAACTAGCTTTTCCTTTGATCTGACCTGGTGACTAAGTTTTTGACCCCATCTGACCCAGATTGGAACTTAACCTTAAGATCATTAAGATGAACATTCTGACCAAGTTTCATAAAGATATGTCATAAATGTGGTCTCTAGTGTTCACTAGTTTTCCTTTGATTTGACCTGGTGACCTAGTTAATGACCCCACATCGCCTAAGGATCATCAAGATTAACATTCTGACCAAGTTTCATTAAGATACAGTCATAAATTTGACTTCTAGATTGTTAACAAGCTTTACATTTGATTTGACCTGTTGACCTAGTTTCTGATCCTACATGACCCAGATCTGCTCTTGTCCTAGAGGTCATCCAGACAAACATTCTGATCAATTCCCATGCGTTTCAAACTTGAAATTAGATCTCTAAGAGGGTTGACAAGCTTTACATTTTATTTGACCTGGTGACCTAGTTTTTTAACCCATCTGACCCAGATTGAAATTTCAACTAAAGATCTTCAAGATAAACATTCTGACAAAGTTTCATTGAGATATGGTCATAAATGTGGCATCTTGGGCTAAAAACCAGGTCACCAGGTCAAATCAAAGGAAAAGGTTGTTAACACTCTAGAGGTCACAGTTTTGACCCAATCTTAATGACACTTGGTCAGAATGTTACCCTCAATAAAATCTAGGAAGAGTTCGATATTGGGTCATGTGGGGTCAAAAACTAGGTCACCAGGTCAAATAAAAGGAAAAGCTTGTTAACACCGTAGAGGCGACATTTATGACTGTATCTTTATTAAACTTGGTCAAAATGTTAGTCTTGATGATCTTTAGGGCAAGGTCGAATCTGGGTCAGGTAGGGTCAAAAACTAGGTCACCAGGTCAAATCGAAGGAAAAGTTAGTAATAACTTTAGAGGCCTAATTTATGACCTTATATTATTGAAACTTTTTCAGAATATTAATCTTGATGATCTTTAGTTCAAGTTCAAATCTGGGTCAGCTAGGGTCAGAAACTAGGTCACCAGGTCAGATCAAAGGAAAAGCTAGATTCGAAGTTTACCTAGAGATCATCAAGTTTAATATTCTGACTAAGTTTCATGAAGACACAGTCATAAATGTGGCCTCTAGAGTGTTAACAAGCTTTTCCTTTGATATGACCTAGTGACCTAGTTTTTGACCCCACCTTGCCCAGATTTAAACTTGACCTAAAGATCATCAAGATTAACATTCTGACCAAGTTTCATTAAGATATGGTCATAAATGTGGCCTCTAAAATGTTAACTAGCTTTTCCTTTGATCTGACCTGGTGACTAAGTTTTTGACCCGACATGACCCAGATTCCAACTTGTCCTAAAGATCATCAAGTTTAACATTTTGACAACGTTTCATGAAACACAGTCATAAATATGGCCTCTAGGGTGTTAACAAGCTTTTCCTTTGATTTGACCTGGTGACCTACTTTTTGATCCAACCTAACCCAGATTTCAACTTGAGCTATAGATCATCAAGATTAATATTTTGACCAAGTTTCATTAAGATTTGGTCATAAATGTGGCCTCTACAGTGTAAACTATCTTTTCCTTTGATTTGACTGGGTGACCTAGTTTTTGATCTACATGACCTAGATTCAAAGTGGACTTTAAGATCATCAATATTAATATTCTGACCAAGTTTCATGAAGATACAGTCATAAATGCGACCTCTAGAATGCTAACAAGCTTTTCCTTTGATTTGACCTGGTGACTTTGTTTTTGAACCCAGATGACCTAATATCGAACTCGTCCAAGATTTTAGTACGGGTAACATTCTGACCAAGTTTCATTAAGATTGGGCCAAAGTTGTGACCTCTAGAGTGTTAACAAGCTTTTCCTTTGATTTGACCTGGTGACCTAGTTTCTGATCCCAGATGACCCAATATCGAACTAGTGCAAGATTTTATTGAGGGTAACATTCTGACCAAGTTTCATTAAGATTGGGCCAAAATTGTGACCTCTAGAGTGTTAACAAGCTTTTCCTTTGATTTGACCTATTGACCTAGTTTTTGACCCCAGATGACCCGATATCGAACTCGTCCAAGATTTTATTAAGGGGAAACATTCTGACCAAGTTTCATTAAAATTGGGCCAAAAATGTGACCTCTAGAGTGTTAACAGTCAAATTGTTGACGACGGACGGACGGACGGACGACGACACAGGGTGATCGCTAAAGCTCACCTTTGAGCACTTCGTGCTCAGGTGAGCTAAAAATTAACTATGATGCATGTTGGAATTGTTGATTCTTATTAAGTCAATAAATTAAGTACAGAACTATAATAAAAGGCAGGTTTTCATAAGAACACTGGTGAGTCATAATATTTGGAAGAAAGATACAAGGTGCATCTACTATAATGTACAGAATTTGAAATTGTTTTTATCATCAACAGAATTAATCTGGTGCACTAGAACCAGCGCACTTTTATCACAATAATTCTAATATGAGTAATTATATCAATTGTTGATTCAAACTTGTACTTCCCATTGTTATAAATGATCACACACATATAGAAAAAATAATTTTCAACAATAAACATGAGCTAAAATCCAAAGCTGTCTTACCATAGCAAAAGCAACTACATGTATCAATAAAATCACTTTATCACTTGTGTTGCTGCAACAACACCCCCACCCTCTCCAAAAATGTTTTGCAAAAGGAAGTACAAGGAGACATATATTAATATGTTTGAGGTCAAAGTCATTAAAAGACATTACATTTTATGCAGAACTTAAAAACTATCTACAAGAGGGCCATGAAGGCCCTGTATCGCTCACCTGACCTATTCACCTAAAGATCATCAAGATTAACATTCTGACCAAGTTTCATTAAGATATAGTCATAAATGTGGCCTCTAGAGTGTTAACAAGCTTTTCATTTGATTTCACCTAGTTACCTAGTTTTTGACCCCACATGACCAAGATTCGAACTTGACCTAAAGATCAACAAGATTAACATTCTGACTAAGTTTCATGAAGATATAGTCATAAATGTGGCCTCTAGAGTGTTAACAAGCTTTTCCTTTGACTTAACCTAGTGACCTAGTTTTTGAACCCATCTGACCCAGAATTGAATGTGACATATAGATCACCAAGTTTCATTAAGATATGATCATAAATGTTGCCTCTACAGTGTTAACTAGCTTCTCCATTGATCTGACCTGGTGCCCTAGCTTTAGACCCTACATGACCCGGATTAGAAATTGACCTAAATATGATCAACGTCCACATTCTGACTAAGTTTCATTAAGATACAGTCATAAATGTGGCCTCTATGGTGTTAACAAGCTTTTCCTTTCTGACCTGGTGACCTAGTTTTTGACCCCACCTGACCCAGATTTACTCTTGACCTAAAGATCCTCAAGATTAACATTCTGACCAAGTTTCATTGAGATATGAACATAAATGTGGCCTCTACAGTGTTAACTAGCTTTTCCTTTGATTTGACCTGGTGATCTAGTTTTGATCCTACATGACCAAGATTCAAACTGGACCTTATGATCATCAAGATTAACATTATGACCAAGTTTCATGAAGATACATCAAAAATGTGGCCTCTACAGTGTACAGAAGCCTTTCCTTTGAACTGACCCGGTGACCTAGCTTTTTTGACCCGACATGACCCAGATTCAAGCTAGACCTAAAGATCAACAAGATTTACATTCTGACTAAGCTTCACGAAGATATAGTCATAAATGTGGCCTCTAGAGTGTTAACAAGCTTTTCATTTGATTTCACCTAGAGACCTAGTTTTTGACCCCATATGACCCAGATTTGAATGTGACCTATAGATCATCAAGTTTAACATTCTGACCAAGTTTCATAAACATATGGTCATAAATGTGGCCTCTACAGTGTTAACTAGCTTTTCCTTTGATTTGATCTGGTGACCTAGATTTTGACCCCATTTGACCCAGATACGTACTTGACCTAAAGATGATCAACGTTCACATTCTGACTAAGTTTCATAAGGATACAGTCTGAAATGTGGCCTCTAAGGTGTTAACAAGTTTTTTCTTTGATTTGACTTGGTGACCTAGCTTTTGACCCCATCTGACCCAGATTTGATCTGGCCCTAAAGATCCTCGAGATTAACATACTGACCAAGTTGCATTATGATACGATCATAATTGTGGCCTCTAGAGTGTTAACTAGCTTTTCCTTTGATTTGATCTGGTAACCTAGTTTTTCACCCCACATGACCCAGATTTGAACTCGACCTAAAGATGATCAACGTTCACATTCTGACTAAGTTTCATGAAGATAAGTCATAAATGTGGCCTCTATGGTGTTAACAAGCTTTTCTTTTGATTTAACTTGGTGACCTAGTTCTTAAACCCACCTGACCCAGATTAAATCTCGACCTAAAGATCTTCAAGATTAACATTCTGGTAAAGTTTCATTAAGATATGATCATAAATGTGGCCTCTACAGTGTTGACTAGCTTTTCCTTCGATTTGACCTGGTGACCTAGTTTTGGATCCTACATGACCCAGATTCAAATTGGACCTTGAGATCATCAAGATTAACATTCTTCCCAAGTTTCATGAAGATACAGTCAAAAAACTACAGTTTTAAGAAGCTTTTCTTTTGATTTGACCTAGTGACCTAGTTTTTGACCCCAAATGACCCAATATCGAACTCGTCCAAGATTTTATTGAGGGTAACATTCTGACCAAGTTTCATTAAGATTGGGCCAAAAATAGGGCCTCTTGAGAGTTAACAAGCTTTTTCTTTGATTTGACCTGGTGACCTAGTTTTTGACCCCAGATAACCCAATATCAAACTCCTTTAAGATTTTATTGACCAAGTTTCATTAAGATTGGGCCAAAATTGAGACCTCTAGAGTGTTAACTCGTCCAAGATTTTATTGAGGATAACATTCTGACCAAGTTTCAGTAAGATTAGGCCAAAATTGTGATATCTAGTCTAAGAGTGTTAACAAGCTTTTCCTTTGATTTGACCTGGTGACCTAGTTTTTGACCCCAGATAACCCAATATCGAACTCGTCCAAGATTTTATTGAGGATAACATTCAGACCAAGTTTCATTAAGATTGGGACAAAATTGTGACCTCTAGAGTGTTAACAAGCTTTTCCTTTGATTTGAACTAGTGACCTAGTTTTTGACCCCTGATGACCCAATATCGTACTCGTCCAAGATATTATCAAGAGTAACATTCTGAACAAGTTTCATTAAGATTGGGCCAAAATTGTGACCTCTAGAGTGTTAACAGTCAAATTGTTGACGACGCCGACGCCGACAGACGGACGAACGGACGACGACGGACGACGGACTCAGGGCGATCACAAAAGCTCACCTTTGAGCACTTCGTGCCCAGGTGAGCTAAAAACATGTTTAAGATCATAATTATTGCAAATATTAAAAGGCTCGTCATTCCAAACACTGATATTATAATATGAACATACTTCAGAACACAATCTGATAATCTAATACTGCTTAAAAGTCTGTATGACATAAGTATTTACTTTTTGTCGAGCAATTTCCCCTTTCACAACAGAAACATCAATATTTCCTATACTTGCACCGCTGTCATTTCGCTTGATAGGTCTACCCTTTGGTAAAGGAGGTGGTTGTCTTCCTACAAAAGTGAAGAACAGAAGCTATCTAATGACTGGTCTCTCGACTATCTGAAACCTTTCCACCTAACACTAGCTTACATACAAAGACTATCAAAATTTTCTATAAAGTACTTTTTGAGAAACATGTTTACATGCAAAGTTGTTATAAAATGTGTAAGTCAAAATGGGGCATAATTTTAACAAAATAAAGCTGGAGTTATGTTTCATGTCCCATAATGTAATCTCATGATGTCAAATACATAACATGTGAAGTTTGAAAGTATAAGGGTTAGTAGTTTTAGAGAAACCTGCTTACATGCAAAACTTTTGTAAGATGAACAGCAACGAAGGGGTGACAACAATAGCTCTACTATTTCAAAACTTTAAAACAGTCTAGCTAAAAATCTACGTAAAAAGAGGGCATAACTTGAACAAAATACGTAAACTAGAATGATGGAACTAGTCCCATTAAGTCACCTCATGATGCAAGAGACATGCATGTAGTTTTAAGAACATCTGATCAGGTAGCTTCAGAGAAACCTGCTTCTATGCAAACTTTTAACCTAAGTTAAAATGGAGCATAAGTTTGACTTAACAAGGGCTTCGCAATGTGGAGCCATATACGCCCAAAGGTATTACCTTTGACTCCTTAGTGTGAACTTCACCTTGCAGCTCGACATCCAGAACATGCATTCTCAATGTGGTGAAACTTTGTGCCAAGTTTCTTTACAATCCTTCAAGCACTTTATGAGCTACAGAGTGGACACAAAAACACACTCATTACTATTGACCCCTAAATACGACCTTGACTTTGAAGGGAGACATCCAGAACATGCACTCTGCACGTTGTCTCAATATGGTGAACGTTTATGTCAAGTTTCTTTGAAATCCTTCAAGAGGGTCAAGAGTTACAGAGCAGACACTCATATGGCCTTTGACCTTGCGACCTTGACCTTGAAGCGAGTCATCCAGAACATGCGCTCTGCATGTCATCTCAATGTGGTGAACATTTGTGCCAAGTTTCTTTGAAATCCTTCGAGGGGTTAAAGAGTAATAAAGCGGACACGAAATTGCTAATAGACGAACAGACAAGACAGACAGACGGACAGAAACCGAGGGTATAACATGATACCTCCCTTTTGATAGGCCTTATAATTATAGCTAGAGCTATGTAACTTGGCTTGTGATCTTAGGATACCCAGCTTACATGCAAAATTGTAACATGATATTCAAGTTAAAAGGGGACATAATTAAAACCTAGATGTAACTTGTCGTTAGATGTCATCTTATGATGCCAAAGATATGTATTAAGTTTGAAAGCATTTGGCAAAGCAAACCTTATTATACGCAAAACTTTAAACTGAAATTAAAAAGAGGCATAATTTTAACAATACAAAAACTAGAGTTATGTAACTTGTCCTTTTGTGAAGGCATGTGGAGTATGAAAGCATCTGGCAAAGCATTTTCTGAAAAAAGCTGCTTACATGCAAAACCTAGAATTCTAAGTTAAAAAGGGGGTATAATTTTGACAAAATATAAGCTAGAATTATGTCCTTGGATGCAATAGACATGTATGAAAGTTAGTTATAAGCAATTGTATTGCTATAGGTCAAATATTTTTTCAGGTACTAAAAAGTGGCGTTCTTAGAAGCAAGGTCACTGTGACAATGACCCTTGACCTGCTGACTGAAAAACACTACTGATCATAAGATGATCATCCTACAGCGACCGACTGTCACAGGTCCAAGCCTTCCCCAATTATTCATCTGACACTAAATGGCTGACTGACATATCAATGAACAAGAGCTGTCTGATGACAGCGCGCTCGACTATTCGAAGAATTGATTGAAGAATGGGGTCAAAATATTTCCACGGATATTCAGACAAAAGAAATAAATATATTAGACAAACAATGTTCGTGTATTACTTTGATTTCGATAAGTCTTGCACTAAATGGCAATATATGAGCCAATTTCAAAGTCCAAAAAGGGCCATAATTCAGCCAAAATAGTTATGTACTCTTGCCTACAGATGGAAATCATAATGATAAACAAGTGTTCAAAGTTTAAAAGCCATATCGAGGGTTCAACGCAATAAGGGCGTATCTACATATGATTATTATATGTAGATACGCCCTTATTGCGTTGAACCCTCGATATGTCAAATAGTTTTGACAAAACATGGACTTGTATGAAAACAGAACCAATTTCAAAGTCCAAAAAGGGCCATAACTCAGCCAAAATAGATGACAGAGTTATGTTCTCTTTCCTACAGATAGAGACTATTATACCAAACAAGTCATAAAAGTTTCAAAGCCATATGTCAAACACTTTACAAAAAATATGAACTGGTACGAAAAACTTAACCAAGATTTCTAAGTCAAAAGGGGCCATAATTCCGCCAAAATACTTGATGGAGTTATGTACTCTTGCCTGTAACTGGACATGGTGATGGTAAACAGGTGTTGAAAGTTTCAAAGCTTTATCTCAAAAGACTTTGTCAAAATATGAACTGGTACGAAATATTAACCCAGATTTCTAAGTCAAAAGGGGCCATAATTCAGCCAAAATCCTTGATGGAGTTATGTGCTCTTGCCTATAACTGGACATGGTGATGGTAAACAAGTGTTGAAAGTTTCAAAGCTTTATCTCAAAAGACTTTGTCTAAATATGAACTGGTACGAAAAACTTAACCAAGATTTCTAAGTCGAAAGGGGCCATATTTCAGCCAAAATCCCTGATGGAGTTACATACTCTTGCCTATAACTGGCCATGGTGATGGTAAAAAAGTGTTGAAAGTTTCAAAGCTTTATCTCAAAAGACTTTGTCTAAATATGAACTGGTACGAAAAACTTAACCAAGATTTCTAAGTCGAAAGGGGCCATAATTCAGCCAAAATCCCTGATGGAGTTACATACTCTTGCCTATAACTGGCCATGGTGATGGTTAACAAGTGTTGAAAGTTTCAAAGCTTTATCTTAAAAGACTTTGCCTAAATATGAACTGGTACGAAAAACTTAACCAAGATTTCTAAGTCGAAAGGGGCCATAATTCAGCTAAAATCCCTGATGGAGTTATGTACTCTTGCCTATAACTGGCCATGGTGATGGTAAACAAGTGTTGAAAGTTTCAAAGCTTTATCTTAAAAGATTTTGTCAAAATATGAACTGGTACGAAAAACTTAACCATGATTTCTAAGTCAAAAGGGGCCATAATTCAGCCAAAATCCTTGATGGAGTTATGTGCTCTTGCCTATAACTGGCCATGATGATGGTAAACAAGAGTTGAAAGTTTCAAAGCTTTATCTCAAAAGACTTTGTCAAAATGTGGACTGGTACGAAAAACTTAACCAAGGCGTGACGCCGTGGTGAGTAGGATAGCTCTACTTATTCTTCGAATAGTCGAGCTAAAAATGACTAGCGACCGACATGAAAACAGAATAAACGTACTCTTCCTGGAAAAGATGTCACTGCAAAATTGTTTAAAATTAATTACAGCTGTCAGACTATACACCTTCGCTATACTCGCAGCTTCCTTTTTAAACAGTTTCTCTTATTTAGCCTTCACTTTTTGTTGTACTTACAAAATCTATCACTTGTTCATTGTTCAAAACATTTAAACTTCAAGGGCAATAGAACAACAACTACTCAAGTGGAAAAGATCCTTTCTTAACACAAACCAATACTGGTGATAATCAGCAAGCTTATCAACGAAATTCTGTTGAACAAATGAAATATATCTCTATCAAACCAATAAACAATTTCAAAAACCTCTAGGAGGGGCCATGGCACTAGAGCTAGAGTAGTAGTCGTCATCTTCCTCCTCGTCAGTGTCCATTGGTCGTATATCGTAAGGATTATCGTCATAGTCATCATCATCTGTAAATGTTTAATCATGCTTCAGCAAGTATACACATTAATATGTTTTAAATATCTTAATCAAATCTTAATAGTAAATATTTCTACTGCCAATAAGCAGCAACAATTTAATTTGTTACTGATAAAACTTTATGTAGACAAGATTTTATGTATATATTGTTTTCAGGAGTATGGTAATATTCCTCAATGTTACTTATTTCTGTGGTCTATGGTTTTACTCACTGAAAGCTATATTTTGTACGCAGCAATTTCCTTAATATAACCTGTGGTCTTAACAATCTTATAACAGGCTTCTTTAAAACTGATTTCTCCTGTATAATGAGATGTTCAAGAAGAAAAATGCACACAAAGTTTGCATCTTAATATCTGCAACCTAAACAAATTGAAATGAAATTAAATATATCCTAAACATTTTTTGGTAGGTTTAACGTTGCACCGACACAATTATAGGTCATATGGCGACTTTCCAGCTTTGATGGTGGAGGAAGACCCGAGGTGCTCCTTCGTGCATTATTTCATCACAAGTGGGCACCTAGGTAGAACCACTGACCTTCCGTAAGCCAGCTGGATGGCTTCCTCACATGAAGATTTCAACGCCCCGAGTGAATCAGTAAGGGGGCAAGTGGTTTGAAGTCGGCGACGTTAACCACTCGGCCACGGAGGCCCCTTTACCCTAAACATTGTTTCACACATGGAAATCTGCAAAACAGTCTGAAATTGAAATTTAAGAAAACGATGTATATTTTATGAATACAGTGAGACCTGTACAGTCGATTTGAAACGCATTCTTTTGAAAATATTCTTACATGAAGCAGACGTTCTTGCGGCTGGACGTGGCCTTTCATTCTGCTTAAGAACATATTTCTGGAAATTTGTTGCACCAAATTCACTGCTGAGTGAGGCGTTGAATGCTTCAACTGTATTTAACTTCATATCACATAAGTATATATCTGTCACTGTGCTGTCCTGCACTTCACGAAAAAAGTTTTTCACAGCTTCCACTATTGTCGAGGTGGCTTTCCGCACAGGATATCTGTGAAAAGAGTAACCCATAAAACAAATAAACACTACTGGTTCATCACAGGTTATTAAATACTTTGTAAACCCATTCTTTTGCTTAAATGTTTATAAGTTAATATATATTATCACATTCATATGAAATTAATTATTCTAAGTATAATGCACTGAAAGAAAAATAGAAATGTGCAAACAAAAAACATAAAACCATGAAATAACAAGAAAATTCGATGAATTGGTATCCCCCGCCGAAAGGGTTTGTGGTGAGGAATGGCAAAAAAATATATCCGGCAAAAAGTTAAGGATGTTAATAAGAAGCAAATAATTTCATTAGTCAAAATCAATTTAACAGAAAACAAATGTTTAACTAGAGACGCTTTTGAGAAAAGCGCATGTCTCCCACAACTGCCCCTTTGAAAAATGTTAGTTTCTCTAGATGTTTTAGACGAGTGGATCCAATTAGATGGTCTGGATGAGTGGCTCCAATCAGTAATTCAAGGGCCATAAATCAAAAGTGCCTGGGCGGATTTGGCTAGTTATCGAACTTGGGTAAGGTCTTATGGCCAAACACATTTTGTTCAAGTTTGGTGAAGATCGGATGAGAAATGTTCGACTTAGAGAGCAGACAAGAGTAAACAGACAGATTTTTCCGGTAATTCAAGGGCCGTAACTCTAAAATGCCTGGACCGATTTGGCTAGTTATCGAACTTGGCTGAGGTCTCATGGTCAAACACATTTTGTTCAAGTTTGGTGAAGATCGGATGAGAAATGTTCGACTTAGAGTGCGGACAAGAGTATAAAGGCCGATTTTTCGATAATTCAAGGGTCAAAACTCCAGAATGCCTGGACCGATTTGGCTAGTTATCGAACTTCGCCGAGGTCTCATGGTCAAACACATTTTGTTCAAGTTTGACGAAGATCGGATGAGAAATGTTTGATTAAGAGCGCGGACATGAGTAAAAAGGCCATTTTTTTATAATTCAAGGGCCGTAACTCCAAAATGCCTGGACCGATTTGGCTAGTTATCGAACTTGGCCGAGGTCTAATTGTCAAACACATTTTGTTTAAGTCTGGTGAAGATTGGATGAGAAATATTCGAATTAGAGTGCGGACAAGAGTAAAAAGACCGATTTTTGGTAATTCTTGCATAAAAACTACTTTTTTTACTGGATCCGCCCATGTATAAACGGGAGAAAAATCGTGTGCAAACAAGGCAATTCACGTGCTGTTAATATATGATTTTTATTTTTGAAATGCTTTGCCAGGGATATATGTATGTATTTTTACGCACACTGATATTTCGCATCTGCGTCTTGTTTCTTCCTTAACAACCTCATCTTGTAGCATTATAGATACAATGTAATCCATAGTATGTTTAGCTGTATCTGTTTCCAACCCCAAACGTACTGCCCCCATCAATGTACGCACTAGTACTCCCTTTACAAAGCGTCTGTTCAGTTATTGTAAATAAATGTGAATAAATAAGTATCGCGCGTAACTTGTGCTATTGTTCGTTTTTAGGTATTATATTTATGATTTTGGTAAGTATCAGTCGGTATGTTTTTATCTAATTTCTCCAAGAATTTATATAAACAGCTTGGAAACTTGACACTACGTTCGTACTTATCTGTACACCAACTGCGTGTCCGTACTCAATATAACTCGAATGCAAAGTTATTATTCTTGAAATTGTGATCGAGTCCATCAAATTGTGAAATGATATGAATAATTATTGGTAATTTTATGTTTGTAATAATGAGAGATAAAAAAATCACTTAAAAACCTTCAGGATGTGCTTTTGATAGTGTTGCTTATTTCCGGGCCCTGGATACGGATATTTAAAGCATGTTTATCGTTTCCAAGAACAACAGGAATGGTAAATAAACAAGAGGACCATGATGGTCCTGAATCGCTCACCTCTTCCCACATGACCCAGTTTTGAGTATGATGTCGTTTTTTTCTATTATTTGTGACCTAGTTTTTGAGCTCATGTGACCCAGTTTTGAACTTGACCTAGATATTATCAAGATAAAAATTCTGACCAATTTTCATGAAGATCCATTGAAAAATATGGTCTCTAGAGAGGTCACAAGGTTTTTCTATTATTTGACATATTGACCTAGTTTTCGAACGTACGTGACCCTGTTTTGAAGTTTACCTAGATATCATCAAGGTGAACATTCTCACTAATTTTCATGAAGATCTCATGAAAAATATGGCCTCTAGAGAGGTCACAAGGTTTTTCTATTTTTATACCTACTGGCCTAGTTTTTGACCGCACGTAACCCAGTTTCGAACTTCGCCTAGATATCATCAAGATGAACATTCAGACTAATTTTCTTACAGATCCAATGAAAAATATGGCCTCTAGAGAGGTTAAAAGATTTTAATAATTTTAGACCTACTGACCTAGTTTTTGATCTCAGTTGACCCAGTTTCAAACTTGACCTAGATATCATCAAGATGAACATTCAGACCAACTTTCATACAGATCCCATGAAAAGTATGGCCTCTAGAGAGGTCAAAAGGTTTTTTTATTATTTGACCTACTGACCTAGTTTCTTAAGGCACATGACCCAGTTTCAAACTTCACCTAGATATCATCAAGGTGAACATTCTGACCAATTTTTATAGAGATCCATTCACAAGTATGGCCTCTAGAGAGGTCACAAGGTTTTTCTATTATTTGACCTACTGACCTAGTTTTTGATGGCACGTGACCCACTTTCGAAATTGACCTAGATATCATCAAGATGAACATTCAGACCAGCTTTCATACAGATCCCATGAAAAGTATTGCCTCTAGAGAGGTCAAAAGGTTTTTCTATTTTAGACCTACTGACCTAGTTTTTGACCACACATGACCCTGTTTCGAACTTGACCTAGAAATCATCAAGATGAACATTCAGACCAATTTTCATACAGATCCCGTGAAAATTATGGCCTTTAGAGAGGTCACAAGGTTTCTCTATTATCTGACCTACTGACCTAGTTTTTGATGACACGTGACCCACTTTCGAACTTGACCTAGATATCATCAAGATGAACATTCAGACCAACATTCATACAGATCCCATGAAAAATATGGCCTCTAGAGAGGTCACAAGGTTTTCTATTATTTGACCTACTGACCTAGTTTTTGATGGCACGTGACCCACTTTCGAACTTGACCTAGATATCATCAAGGTGAACATTCTGAACAATTTTCATGAAGATCTCATGAAATATATGGCCTATAGAGAGGTAACAAAGGTTTTTCTATTTTTAGACCTACTGACCTAGTTTTTGACCGCACGTGACCCAGTTTCAAACTCTATTATTTGACCTACTGACCTAGTTTTTGAAGGCACATGACCTAGTTTTGAACTTGAACTAGATATCATCAAGGTGAACATTCTGACCAATTTTCATGAAGATCTTGTGAAATATATGGCCTCTAGAGAGGTCACAAGGTTTTTCTATTTTTAGACCTACTGACCTAGTTTTTGATGGCACGTGACCCAGTTTCGAACTTGACCTAGATATCATCAAGCTGAACATTCTGACCAATTTTCATGAAGATCTTGTGAAATATATGGCCTCTAGAGAGGTCACAAGGTTTTTCTATTTTTAGACCTACTGACCTAGTTTTTGATGGCACGTGACCCAGTTTCGAACTTGACCTAGATATCATCAAGATGAACATTCTGACCAACTTTCATAAAGATCCCATGAAAAATGTGACCTCTAGAGTGGTCACAAGCAAAAGTTTACGGACGCACGCACGCACGCACGCACGCACGGACGCACGAACGGACGACGGACGACGGACACCGCGCGATCACAAAAGCTCACCTTGTCACTTTGTGACAGGTGAGCTTAAAATGTACCGGAATCGTCAAGACATCACATATCTTCGGTCTCGGTCACAAACAATCCCGCGGGCTTCTGCAGACGTTTATACACAAACAAGAGGGCCAAGATGGCCCTAGGTCGCTCACCTGACAAACATACCATAACAGTGTAAACATGTTTGACATAGTGATTTCATGGAAACAAATATTCTGACCAATTTTCATTAAGATTGGATCAAAAATGTGGTCTCTTAAGGATGTACGAGCGAATTTTTTCTAACGTTAAGAATTTTTTTATACCCTGTGAGCTTGAAGAACATTAGTTTCTAAGACAAACAAGAGCAGAAAAAACATAGGTCACCGAACTCGTTTAAATTTTATAGGGTATTTTCTTCATCCACTGTTTACGCATTTCTGAAATTTTGTAAAATTGAAAAAATGCTGGTACTTAATAAAACATACAATATCCTACTTAATCTTATAGGTATTTCAGATCTTACAAGTTAATATGAATATATGGTGATGTCAGTATTATATAAGCATAAATGTCACCAACAAATCTCTTTAATTTTTACATGTTGACATAATTACCCCACCCACTTTATTTTCAATGGAAAAACGTATTTAGATCTACAAAAAAAATTCTGACGTTAAGATTTTCAAAATTTTGCAGCATTAATGACAACAAAAATGCTTCAAAATGGAAAGAAAAAAAGTTGGGGTCACCGTGCATCTAAGAGATTTATTAAGAAAAAAACTGTTAAAAAGTGGTGAATTTTGATATTTTCTGTTCTTTTTAATTTAATTTATATTTTCTAGATAATATTAAGTGCTATATTGAAAACTTTTATTTTATTTATAGCTGAACATTATATCTATCAGTCAGAAAAATATCAAAACCAAATCTGATCTACTTTAATAGATATTTGAAATTACCTACCCCTACCCTATTGTAAATCTTACGTCAATTTTAGGCAAATGCCAGCCAAAAATAAGGGTGAAAATATTTTTTTCGCAAAAAGCATAATATATTTGGTTAAATGGTACATCATTAGCCATATTTAAATTATTTAGCATTAATTAATGGCAAAACTTTTGTTAGAAAGCAATATTCGAAGAAACATTTTTCAAAATGGCGGATATCCTGAAAAAAACGCCCGTACATCCTTAAGTGTAAACAAGCATTTTCTTCAATTTGACCTAGTGACCTAGTTTTTGAGCTAAGATGACCTATATTCGAATTTGACCTAGATTTGATGAAAGCAATCATTCTGACTAAATTTTATCAACCTCGATTAAAAAATACAGCCTCTACCGCATACAAAACTTTTTTCTTTGATTTGACCTAGTGACCTAGTTTTTGATCCCCGATGACCCATATACAAACTTGACCTAGATTTTATCAAGGCAATCATTCTGACCAAAATTCATGAAGATCAATTAAAAAAAAAGCCTCTATCGCATACACAAGGTTTCTCTTTGATTTGACCTAGTGACCTAGTTTTTGATCCCAGATGACCCATTTTCAAAACTGGCCTAGATTTCATCAAGGTTATCATTCTGACAAAATTTCATGAAGATCAGTTGAAAAAAACAGCCTCTATTGCATACACAAGGTTTTTCTTTGATTTGACCTAGTGACCTATTTTTTAACCCCAGATAACCCATTTTCGAACTCTGCCTAGATTTCATCAAGGTAATCATTCTGACCAAAATTCATGAAGATAAAATGAACAAGAGGACCATGATGGTCCTGAATCGCTTACCTGTTCCTACATGACCCAGTTTTGAGTATGACGTCATTTTTTTCTATTATTTGACAATGTGACCTAGTTTTTGAGCTCATGTGACCCAGTTTTGAACTTGACCTAGATATCATCAAGATAAAAATTCTGCATAATTTTCATGAAGATCCATCGAAAAATATGGCCTCTAGTGGTCAAAAGATTTTTCAAATTTCAGACGTACTGACCTAGTTTTTGACCGCAGTTGACCAAGTTTCAAACCTGACCTAGATATCATCAAGATGAACATTCAGACCAACTTTCAAACAGATCCCATAAAATGTATGGCCTCTAGAGAGGTCACAAGGCTTTTCTATTTTTAGACCTACTGACCTAGTTTTTGACCGCAGTTGACCCAGTTTCGAAATTGAACTAGATATCATCAAGATGAACAATCAGACCAATTTTCATACAGATCCCATGAAAAATATGGCCTTTAGAGAGGTCACAAGGTTTTTTATTATTTGACCTACTGACCTAGCTTTTGATGGCACGTGACCCAGTTTCAAACTTGACCTAGATATCATCAAGGTGAACATTCTGACCAATTTTCATGAAGATCCATTCAAGGGTATGGCCTCTAGAGAGATCACAAGGTTTTTCTTTTTTAAGACCTACTAACCTAGTTTTTGATTGCAGTTGACCCAGTTTCAAACCTGACTTATATATCATCAAGATAAACACTCAGACCAACTTTCATACAGATCCCTTAAAAGATATGACTTCTAGCGAGGTCACAGGGTTTTTCATTATTTGACCTACTGACCTACTTTATGAAGACACGTGACCCAGTTTCAAACTTGACTTAGATATCATCAAGATGAACATTCTGACCAATTTTTATGAAGATTCATTCACAAGTATGGCCTCTAGAAAGGTTACAAGGTTTTTCTATTTTTAGACCTACTGACCTAGTTTTTGACCGCACATGACCCAGTTTCGAAGGTGACCTAGATATCATCAAGATGAACATTCAGACCAGTTTTCATACAGATCCCATGAAAAATATGGCCTTTAGAGAGGTCACAAGATTTTTCTATTATTTGACCTACTGACCTATTTTTTTAAGGCATGTGACCCAGTTTCGAACTTGACCTTGATATCATCAAGGTGAATATTCTGACCATTTTTAATGAAGATCTTGCGAAAAATATGGCCTCTAGAGAGGTCACAAGGTTTTTCTATTTTTAGACCTACTGACCTAGTTTTTGACCGCACGTGACCCAGTTTCGAACTTGACCTAGATATCATCAAGCTGAACATTCTGACCAACTTTCATAAAGATCCCATGAAAAATGTGACCTCTAGTGTAGTCACAAAAAAAGTTTACGCACGCACGCACGGACTGACGGACGGACGCACAGACGGACGACGGATGCTGCGCGATCACCAAAGCTCGCCTTGTCACTTTGTGACAGGTGAGCTAAAAATACAGCCTCTATCGCATACACAAGGTTTTTCCTTGATTTTAACTAGTGACCTAGTTTTTGACCCCGGGTGACCCATTTTCGAACTTGTCCTAGATTTCATCATGGTAATCATTCTGACAAAATTTCATGAAGATCAATTGAAAAATACAGCCTCTATCGCATATACAAGGTTTTTCCTTGATTTGACCTAGTGACCTAGTTTTTGACCCCAGATGACCCATTTTCGAATTCGGCCTAGATTTCATCAAGGTAATCATTCTGACAAAAATTCATGAAGATAAAATGAAAAATACAGCCTCTATCGCATGCACAAGGTTTTTCCTTGATTTGACCTAGTGACCTAGTTTTTAACCCCAGGTGACCCATTTTCGAACCTGGCCTAGATTTCATCAAGGTAATCATTCTGACAAAATTTCATGAAGATCAACTGAAAAATACAGCCTCAATCGCATACACAAGGTTTTTCCTTGATTTGACCTAGTGACCTGTTTTTGACCCCAAATGACCCATTTTCGAACTCGGCCTAGATTTCATCAAGGTAATCATTCTGACCAAAATTCATGAAGATCAGTTGAAAAATACAGCCTCTATCGCATACACAAGCTAAATGTTGACGGACGACAGACAGACGACGGACGCCGGACATCGAGCGATCAGAAAAACTCACCTGAGCAACGTGTATTATCCCTACATTCAAGGGCCATAACTCCAAGACGCCTTGACCGATTTGGCTAGTTATCGAACTTGGCCGAGGTCTTATGGTCAAACACATTTTGTGCAAGTTTGGTGAAAATCGGATGAGAAATATTCGACTTAGAGTGCGGACAAGCTTTGTGACAGACACAAACACACACACAGACACACACACACAGACTGGAGTAAATCAATATGTCTCCCACACCACTGTGTGGTGGGAGACATAATTAAAGAGTACATAATAAATGTTACTTTGATCCTGACTAAAGAATTTATTTTGTATGGGATATGCTTACTGTAATAAGTTAGCTTTTAAAATTAAATGCAGTTAATTGAAATATGAGCTTGGAGTTTTAACTGGAACGAAATATTGTCTTTGAGTGGTTTGGCACCAGGTGTTGCTGTTTAACATGTACATTTAAAAGAACAGATGTCCTTAAGAGAACACAGGTAAGATATCTTGAACATGACTGAGGGCAAGGTTTGTGCATTCACAACTTAACATGCTGAAGGTTTGAACATTTAAAAAAAAGGAATGGAAATATATATATGTATATATATTTATTTTTTTAGGGGGTGGGGGTGCGGGGAAACGGGATAGGAAACAAAAATTCACATGTTGATTATAAATATTGATGGAAAATTAAAAATGAAAAAAAGGGTAAGAGGGTGAAGTTTGGGGGGGAGGCGGGGGGAGGGGGGCGGAGAGGATGCATGATCAGTGGTGGGCATGACTGAGTGGAGGAGTGAGGTGGGGGAATGGTACAACTTGCATGTTGATAAATAATCATGGAAGGTTTGAAAAAAATCTAAAATAGGAAATGAAAATTTTTTTTTTGGGGGGGGGGGGGGGGGGGGGGGGGGGGGGGGGGGGGGGGTGTGACCAAGGCAAGTGGGTGACCAGGTGTGGGTGCCTACTTCACATGTTTATAATAAATGTTCACAGAAAAGAATGATACAAATTTAATGAAATTCTGCCAAATGGTAAGTTTGTTATGTACAAATATGTGGATTTTTATACAATTAAAGGGCAATAACTCTTAATTTACAAATAAATCCGAACGAAATTGTGTGTACACAACCACATTATGGTGATCTAAATTCTGTTTAGGTTTCATAGTTCTAGGTCAAATATATCAAAATTTGTGATGCAGAAATTGCCATATTTATAGTACCCTATATAGTTAACAATAGAAACTTCTAAGGGCAATAACTCTGGTGTTACTTGAGCAATCGGACTGAACCTTGACGGGCCGCAAGAACTCATAGTGGTGAACATGTATATGAAGTTCCAAATAAATATTCCCAATCATTTCCTAGATATGGCTCCGGACGGACGGACGGAAAGACGGACGGAAGGACGGACAACGCCAAAACTATATCCCTCCGACTTTCGTCGGGGGATAATAAAAGAAAATACAGTGTAACTTCTGAAAACCGAACGAGGTCCAGACCAGCCATAAAGTTTGGTATTTGGAAGTTTCCGGAATTCAGGAATTTGGAAGTTTACAGGCAAATTAGAGTGATGTTTTCTTACACGTAGGCTGAAAGAGATTATTATCCTTTTTAATAGTACAAGTTTGTATAAAGTAATTAATTAATAAATTACAAACATTAACGATAATCAATTATGTATAATAAATTTCAATTTTTGTATACAGGACAATAATTGCATTTACTCAAACCTTTTTCCCCTTCATTTTACCATCTTTGAAGTCCCAAGTTTGTCAATATTTAATTGATGTTGATAATGCACAGTTTTATCGATCTAACTAAATCAATTAAAACATCGATCTTTCTTTCATTTAAAATTAAGAAAGATTTCCACACGTAAGATATTTAATTCAACACTTTTCATAAATTGAAAACATATTAAAGTAATCGCTAATTATTTCTTTAGTTTCGCATCAAATGATCTTTGTGATTATAACGCGTGTCAAAGTTAGTGCAATGCTAATAGCTAAACAAAAGAACATGTGGACAACCTTGCACGTGCGTTTTTGGATTAACATGTTAAAAACAGGTCCCACTTTTAATCTGGCAAATATTTTGCTGTTCGATTTTCGGAAGTCAATTGTAGTGATAAAATAAAAATATAACGGTTCTTCAAAAATCGTCAGGTTTTCAGAAGAAGATTCGAAAGTTCCGGTTTTCAGAAGTTAAAAATATATAGAAATAAGAACGTAAAAACAGAACTTTGAGTCTTGTGCGGTTTTCAAAGGTTTCCGCTTTTTAGAAGGTCCAGTTTTCGGAAGTTCCACCGTATAGAGTTTTGGTGAACACTGTATAAGAACTAATTGAGTTAGAGAGTGAACACTGTTTGTTTGTTTGTTTGTTTTGGGTTTAACGCCTTTTTTCAACAGTATTTCAGTCATGTAACGGCGGGCAGTTAACCTAACCAGTATTCCTGGATTCTGTACCAGTACAAACCTGTTCTCCGCAAGTAACTGCCAACTTCCCCACATGAATCAGAGGTGGAGGACTAATGATTTCAGACACAATATCGTTTATCAAATAGTCACGGAGAACATACGCCCCGCCCGAGGATCGAACTCGCGACCCCGAGATCCGTAGACCAACGCTCTTACCTACTGAGCTAAGCGGGCGGGCCGAGTGAACACTGTCAATCTTCAAAATACTTAGTAATTCAAAGACAATACGACGAGAGCTTCTAGAGTAGAGTGCAATAGGTCTACTTATTCTTCGAACAGTCAAGCTAACAATGGAATACTAAAACTGATAAGAGAAAGAATAATAAAACAATTTTGTTACATGGGGAAATTATCCAAGTGACCTTGACCTAAGAGTTTTCTAAACCAAAAGCTGTTGGTTCTTCATTACCAACAGATTAAGTTAAAATTTAAAGGGACACAACTTTTCCTTTGAAATATTTATCAACATTATTATTATTATATCTTTAACTGGTTACCTTCCCCATTGATGTATAAAAAAAAACAATTAGATGCATATGTTAGGATTGATAATAATATGGACTATACTGAAAAGCTGAGAATTTTTAGTGTTTCATGGGTTTTTAATGAACACTATCACATTACAAGTTTTATCTTTTTTAGGAATTGAGGAGGAGGGAAGGGGGATATGGTTTAATGTCACATTGACTTAATTCAGATCATGTGGGGACTTCCCTGCTTTTGATGGTAAAAGTAGACTTACGTGCTCCTGGGTGTTTAATTAAGGAATGGGTAAGTACCTAGGTAGAACCCTGACTTTCTGTATGTCAGCTAGCCGGCTCAAAAACTACTTTGCTCAAGCCTTTACGTGTTTCAGTATCACAGCTTTTCCTACTTGTTACCTATGGCACATCAAATGTTGCATAATTCAATACCTTTGCTCTATAATGTCATTTATTTGTCTAAATTATAGTATTTTTGTTGTTTCTGTTTCAATATTTTGTGGTATGTTATAATACTGATTTCATCTTGTTTGAATTAAATTTTATCCTATAACATTCTATGTAAGTCAAAACAAATTTCATGTTTCTTTCAAGTGAGAATATTATGCAAAAGCAGATAGATGTAGAAAAGGCAAGTTCAAACTTTTTGCAACAGATCGACCAACCTTCCATAAGATGACTTCAATATCCCATCCTAAACTACGCTTTCAAGGTATAAATATGTAACACATATCTCCACTTCACGGAGATCATGTTTATGAAGTTAAACAAGAGGGTCACTGACCCTAAAGCGCTCACCTAAGTACAGAGTTAGGTTTCTTCTATGATAGCCTATATTTTATACATGTCACTTGAACCTTGGGCAATAATTTAAACAATTATGGTAGACATTACAAATTTGATGAAACACGCCAAATATCAAGGCTCTAGCTATTATTGATTCAGAGAAGAAAAGTGACCACGCTCCCTGGCAGCCATGTTTTTGACGAATCGGAGTAATCTGAACAATCTTGGTAGAGGGTCACACAAGGACCATTAGTGTAAAAAAATTCTAAAATCGGGGTAGCAGTGTCACACAAGAAGATGTTTATAGTTTCAACTATATACATAACAGGGGAAAGAGATCATGCCCTCTGGCTGTCATGTTTTTTGGCAAATCAAAAAAGTTTGAACAATCTTGGTAGAGGGTCCATAAGGACCATTTGTGTAAAATTATTCTAAAATCGGGCTAGCAGTTTCATACAAGAAGATTTTTAAAAGTTTCCACTATATACATATAGGGAAAATTGACCACGCCCTCTGGCGGCCATGTTTATTGACAAATCGGTATAATTTGAACAAGACATAAAGACCATTTGTGTGAAATTATTTCAAAATCAGACCATCGGTTTAGGAGGTGACGTCATTTGAAGATTTTTCTATTTTTAGCTCTAGCGACCCTGTGTGCAACTAAGCGGAACCATTTGAACAACTTTGGAAGAGGACCATCAAAGGAGCATCCATGCCAAGTTTCATCAAAATCTATTAGATTCTTATGGAGGAGATACCGTTCAAATGCAAACGTTGACGATGTATGGAGAACTCGACAGACGACGGCCACAGCATGACCAAAATAGCTCACCATCAGCACTTCGTGCTCAGGTGAGCTAAAACAAAGGGCCATGAAGGCCATGTATCGCTCACCTGACCTTCTGGCCTAAAGATCCTCAAGATTAACATTCTGGCCAAGTTTCATTAAGATATGGTCATCAATGTGGTCTCTAAAGTGTTAACTAGCTTTTCCTTTGATTTGACATGGTGACCTAGTTTTTGACCCTACATGCCCCAGATTCGAACTTGACCTAATGATCATCAAGATTAAGATTCTGACAAAGTTTCATTAAGATACAGTCATAAATGTGGCCTCTACAGTGTTAACAAGCTTTTCTTTTGATTTGACCTGGTGACCTTGTTTTTGACCCCAGACGACCCAATATCAATCTCATCCATGATTTTATTGAGGGTAACATTCTGACCAAGTTTCATTAAGTTTGGGCCAAAGTTGTGACCTCTAGAGTGTTAACATGCTTTTCCTTTGATATGACCTGGTGACTTAGTTTTTGACCCCAGATGACCCAATATCGAACTCGTCCAAGATTTTATTGAGGGTAACATTCTGACCAAGTTTCATTAAGGTTGGGCCAAAATTGTGACCTCTAGAGTGTTAACGGACGGACGACGACGGACACAGGGTGATCACAAAAGCTCACCTTCGAGCACAGGTGAGCTAAAAATGCTGTGTGTGTGAGGAGGAGATGTTATGTGCCAGTGGTTGGATGGTTGAAGGGTTCACACAAAATAGGACAGATCTGAACTCAATATTGTGACCTCGACCTTTTAACTATCTACCAAATTTATGTGCTCTGCACAGCATCTCGTAGCCGCCTACCTACGTGCCGAGTTCGAAGTCAATACCTTGAACTGTTATTAAGTCATGCTCTGAACACAAAATATGACAGACCTTGCTATAACCTTGACCTACCAAATTGGTATTTGCCCTAAAATACTAAGGCACAATAAGCAAATTCGATGAATTGGTTCCCCTGCCGAAAGGGTTTGTGGTGATGAATGGCAAAAAAATATATCCGGCAAAAAGTTAAGGATCTTACTAAGAAGCAAATAATTTCATAAGTCAAAATCAATTTAACAGAAAATGAATGGGTTTTTTTTGGGGGGGGGGGGGGGGGCGCGGGAATGGAGGTGACCCGTCGAGGGTACAAAATTTCACATGTTGATTATAAATATTGATGGAAAATTGAAAATGAAAAAAAAACAAGAGCTGTCACTAATGGTGACAAATGCCCCCGCAGCACCTTGACCTTTGACCTGGTGACCCCAAAGTCAGTAGGGGTGGTGTACTCATTAAGTACTAACTTCATCAGCATGTGAAGTTTGAAGATCCTGGGTGCAGTGGTACGCATGTAAAGTGCCTTCATGCAAAAAGTTAATGTTGGCCCCCGTGACCTTGACCTTTGACCTGGTGACCCAAAAGTCAGTAGGGTTAGTGTACTCATAAAACACTATCAGCACGTAAAGTTTGAAGGTCCTGGGTGAAGTGGTTCGCAAGTAAAGTGCCTTCATGCAAAAAGATAATGTTGGCCCCTGTGACCTTGACCTTTGACCTGGTGACCCCAACGTCAGTAGGAGTGGTGTACTCAATAAGTACTTTCAGCACGTGAAGTTTGAAGGTCCTGGGTGCAGTGGTTCGCGAGTAAAGTGCCTTCATGCAAAATGATAACGTTGGCCCCAGTGACCTTGACCTTTGACCTGGTGACCCCAAAGTCAGTAGGGATGGTGTACTCAATATGTACTATCAGCATGTGAAGTTTGAAGATCCTGGGTGCAGTGGTTCGCATGTAAAGTGCCTTCATGCAAAAAATTAATGTTGGCCCCCGTGACCTTGACCTTTGACCTGGTGACCCCAAAGTCAGTAGGGTTGGTGTACTCATAAAACACTATCAGCACGTAAAGTTTGAAGGTCCTGGGTGAAGTGGTTCGCAAGTAAAGTGCCTTCATGCAAAAAGATAATGTTGGCCCCTGTGACCTTGACCTTTGACCTGGTGACCCCAAAGTCAGTAGGAGTGGTGTATTCAATAAGTTTGAAGGTCCTGGGTGCAGCGGTTCGCGAGTAAAGTGCCTTCATGCAAAATGATAACGTTGGCCCCTGTGACCTTGACCTTTGACCTGGTGACCCCAAAGTCAGTAGGGGTGGTGTACTCAATAAGTACTATCAGCATGTGAAGTTTGAAGGTCCTGGATGCAGTGGTTTGCGAGTAAAGTGCCTTCATGCAGAAAGTTAACGTTGACCCCTGTGACCTTGACCTTTGACCTGGTGACCCCAAAGACAGTAGGGGTGGTGTACTCAATAAGTACTATCAGCATGTGAAGTTTGAAGGTCCTGGGTGCAGTGGTTCGCGAGTAAAGTGCCTTCATGCAAAAAGTTAACGTTGTGACGAACTAACTAACGAACGGATGGACAGTTGAAAACTAATATGCCTCCCTTCGGGGGCATAAAAAACAAGAGGGCCATGAAGGCCCTGTATCGTTCACCTGACCAATTGACCTAAAGATCATCAAGATTAACATTCTGACCAAGTTTCATTTTCTATGGTCATAAATGTGGCCTCTAGAGTGTCGACCTGGTGACCTAGTTTTTCACCCCACATTATAGGTCATATGGCGACTTTCCAGCTTTAATGGTGGAGGAAGACCCCAGGTGCCCCTCCGTGCATTATTTCATCACGAGCGGGCACCCGGGTAGAACCACCGACCTTCCGTAAGCCAGCTGGATGGCTTCCTCACATGAAGAATTCAACGCCCTGAGTGAGGCTCGAACCCACATCGATGAGGGGCAAGTGATTTGAAGTCAGCGACCTTAACCACTCGGCCACGGAGGTCGCTCATTAAGATAGTCATAAATCTGACCTCTAGATTGTTAACAAGCTTTACCTTTGATTTCACCTGTTGACCTAGTTTTTGACCCTATATGACCCAGATTTGAACTTGACCTAGAGGTCATCCAGACAAACATTCTCATCAATTCCCATGGGTTTCAAACTTAAAATTAGGTCTCGACAGTATTAACAAGCTTTTCCTTTGATTTGACCTGGTGACCCAGTTTTTGACCCAACCTTACCCAGATTGAAACTTGACCTAAATATCTTCAAGGTAAACATTCTTGCAAAGTTTCATTTAAGATATGGTCATAAATTTGGCCTCTAGTGTTAACTATCTTTTCCACTGATTTGACCTGGTGACATAGTTTTTGACCAAACATGACCCAGATTCCAACCTGACCTAAAGATTTTCAAGGTTAACATTCTAACCAAGTTTCATAAAGATACAGTCACAAATGTGGCCTCTAGAGTGTTAACAAGCTTTTCCTTTGATATGACCTGGTGACCTAGTTTTTGATCCTACCTCACCCAGATTTATACTTGGCATAAAGAGCATCAAGATTAACATTCTGACCAAACTGCGCTAAGATATGGTCATAATTGTGGTCTCTAGAGTGTTAACTAGCTTTTCCTTTGATTTGACCTGGTGGCCTAGTTTTTGACCAACATGACCCAGATTCAAACTAGACCTAGAGATTATCAAGGTTAACATTCTGACCAGGTTTCATGAAGATATAATCATAAATGTGGCCTCTAGAGTGATAACAAGCTTTTCCTTTAATCTGACCTGGTGACCAAGTTTTTGATTCCACCTGACCCAGATTTTTAACGTTTTTTTCCTATACAAGTCTATATAAACCATGTGACCCCCTGAGCGGGACTATATTTCATCCTAGGGAGATCATTTGAACAATCTTGGTAGAGGCCCACTATATGATGCTACATACCAAATATCAAAGTCCTTGGCCTTGTGGTTTTGGACAAGAACATTTTTAAAGTTTTTAAAGAGTTCTGTACGGAATTCAATTCTTTGAATAATTTTTAAAGATGACCATCCAAGGATCATCCCTGTGAAGTTTCATCAAAATTGGCTTGATGGTTTAGGAGATGTTGTTTAAAGGGAAGTGTGGACGGACGCCGGACGGATGGATGGACGGATGGACAGATGCCGGAGGGTGAGCGATCACAATAGCTCACTCTGAGCCTTTGGCTCAGGTGAGCTAAAATAGAATAACTTGTTAAATCACAAAAGTCTATCAATTTTCTATTAACTATAACTATTTATTGCATTTTTAATCTTACAACACAACTAATAAATCTAAACTCGAGGTTGATTCCATCGGGAATAGGTGTTGAGAGCGATTAATCAAATTTGTAAGAACTAGTTTCGCAATCGAGAATTGATAATAGTACCATCTTAAGATACAAGAATTTTTTAAATGATGATTATCGCGCCTGACAAAATTGCAGAGGCTTACTGTACTCAACTTAACATTTTTCGAGTAAAAATATACATACTCAATTTAATACTGTTATAAACTTTTTTATTTTAGTTTACAAATGGTTTTGTAAAGATCATGATTTGTTTTATCTGTTTAAACTGAAAATTGAACTATAGTTCTAGTTGTTGAATAGCAGAATCAAGGAATTGCATATTACAATCTCAATATTTTGGACATAAAATTGTCCAGTATACCAGAGTAAACCTCACTCAAATGATTATATTTTTACTTTGAATCTACCGATTTTTATCATTTATATAGCATTGTGTTCCCAATAAATTGCACTAAAAGTGCCGAAAACCGCATATAAAAATGACAAGCGGTTACGGAACTACATACGGAGTAACATTACATACTGAACGCCCCTCGTACAGTCATAAATTTGGCCTATAGAGTGTCAACAAGCTTTTCCTTTGATTTGGCCTGGTGACCTAGTTTTTGGACCCCACCTGACCCTGATTTAAAGTTGACCTTTATATCATCAAGATTAACATTCAGACCAAGGTTCATTAAGATAGTCATAAATGTGGCTTACAGAGTGTTAACTAGCTTTTCCTTTGATTTGACCTGGAGACCTAGTTTTTGACCCTAGCTGGCCCAGATTTGGGACTCAACCTAAAGATCATCAAGATTAATACTCTGAAAACGTTTCAATAATATAAGGTCATAAATGTGTTATAACTAACTTTTCCTTTGATTTGACCTGATGACCTAGCTTTTGACCCCAGATCACCCAGATTCGAGCCTGCCCTAAAGATCACCAAGAATACATTTTGACCAAGTTTCATAAAGATACAGTCATAAAAATTTTAAATGTCGCCTCTACAGTGTTAACAAGCTTTTCCTTTGATCTGACCTAGTGACCTAGGTGACCTAGTTTTTGACCCAAGATGACCCAATATCGAACTCGTCCAAGATTTTATTGAGGGTAACACTCTTATCAAGTTTAAATAGTGACCTCTAGAGTGGTAACAGTTAAAATGTTGACGACGATGGACGACTGACAACGGACGACGACGGCTCCGGACAAGGGCGGTCACAAAAGTGCTCAAAGTAAGCTTAAAATATTAAGAACAAGAGATCACAGAGTGATCTTGGCGCCCACCAATGTGCCATTTTTGAGTGTTCCAAATTTCAAAACTTATTGACTAGCTAAAGGTCAAATTTCATTTGCGTACACAACACTGTGCATGTGGTCCAAATTCGAAAGCGGTAGCTTGAGAAATGTGAAAGTAGGTCAATAAATCAATGTCAAGGACAAAGTTCTTTGTACACAAAACTATGCATGTGCATCAAGTTTAAAGGCTGTAGTTTGAGAAATTTGAAAGCAGGTCACTAGGTCAATCTTAAGGTCAAAGCTTATTTCGGTACACAAAACTATGCAAGTGGTCCAAATTTGAAGGCTGTAGCTTGAGAAACGTGAAAGTAGGTCACTAGGTCAAAATCAAGGTCAAATTACACTTCAGAACACAAATCTATGCATGTGGTCCAAATTTAAAGCCTGTACCTTCAAAAATGTGAAAGTAGGTCACTAGGTCAATGTCAAGGTCAAAGTTTGTTTCGGTACACAATCCTATGCATGTGGTCTAAATTTGAAGCCTGTAGCTACAGAAATGTGAAAGTAGGTCACTAGGTCAATCTTAAGGTCAAAGCTTATTTCGGTACACAAAACCATGCAAGTGGTCCAAATTTGAAGGCTGTAGCTCGAAAAATGTGAAAGTAGGTCACTAGGTCAAAATCAAGGTCAAATTTTATTTCGGAACACAGAACTATGCATGTGGTCCAAATTTGAAGCCTGTACCTTCAAAAATGTGAAAGTAGGTCACTAGGTCAATGTAAATGTCAAAGTGTGTTTCGGTACACAAAACTATGCACGTGGTCCAAATTTGAAGGCTGTAGCTTTAGAAATGTGAAAGTAGGTCACTAGGTCAAAGTCAAAGTCAAATTTATTTCGGAACACGAAACTATGCATGTGGTCCAAATCTGAAGCCTGTACCTTCAAAAATGTGAAAGTAGGTCACTAGGTCAATGTCAAGGTCAAATTTTTTTCAGTGCGCCAAATTATGCAAGTGGTCCAAATTTGAAGGCTGTAGCTACAGAAATGTGAAAGTAGGTCACTAGGTCAAAATCAAGGTCAGCTCATGTCAAGGTTCATCTTGCCACTCAAAATCATACATGTGGTCCAAATTTGAATGTTGTAGGTTACTGACAAGAAGATTTTAAAAGCGTTTCCCTATATAAGTCTACATGAACCATGTGACCCCCAGGGCGGGGCCATATTTGACCCTAGGGGGATAATATGAAAAAAATTGATAGAGAACCACTAGATGATGCTACATTACAAATGCCAAAGCCCTAGGCTTTGTGGTTTGGACAAGAAGATTTTCAAAGTTTTTCCATATATAAGTCTATGTAAACCATGTGACCCCCGGGGCGGGGCCATATTTGACCCTAGAGGGATAATTTGAATAATCTTAGTAGAAGACCACTAGATGATGTCACATACAAAATATCAAAGCCCTAGGCCCTGTGGTTTTGAAAAAGAGGTTTTACAAAGTTTTTCCCTATATAAGTCTATATAAAACATGTGACCCCCGGGGCGGGGCCATATTAGACCCCAGGGAAATAATTTGAATCATCTTGGTAGAGGACCACTAGATGATGCTTCATACCAAATATCAAAGCCCTAGGCTCTGTGGTTTTGGACAAGAAGATTTTCAAAGTTTTTCCCTATATAAATCTATGTAAATTATAGAAATAAACATAGGGTCATAACTCAATAAAAAATTGTTGAACCAGTCTGATTTTCAGGGGGACACAACTAGGGTACCAATACATCATTCTGGCAAAGTTTGGTCAAAATCCCCCTGGTAGTTTCTGAAGAGATGCGATAAAGAGAAATTGTTAACGGAAGGACGGACGGACGAACGGACGAACGGACGGAATGACGGATGGACGGACGGACGGAAGGACGACGGACCACGGACGCAGAGTGATTTGAATAGCCCACCATCTGATGATGGTGGGCTAATAAAAACAGGGGTGATGGGGGATGCATGATCGGGGTGGTGGGCATGACTGGGTGGAGGAGTGAGGTGAGGGAACGGTACAACTTTGCATGTTGATAAATATTCATGGAAGCTTTGAAAAAAGAAATTAAAACAAGAGGGCCAGAATGTCACAATATACGCCCATCATAGCAAATTTCTTTACACTAGCACCTGTATTTGCAAATGGAATTTTAATTCTGTAGTTGTGTAGTAATTATTGTAATCTTTTGTTTTTCTAAGTCCACAAAAAATCTCCTTACCAGGCAGAGATACCTTAAAATACTTCTAAAATTGAAAGTAGCATCTTTGTTGTACCACAGAAAAGTGGTCTTGGGTTTTCCCTACAGTCAATTATAAAAAAGTTACAATATAAGTTATTTACAGTAACAACTAAGGGAAGTTAATCTTTAAAAAAAAGAAATCCAAAAAAAAATCTACACAAAAGTCATTACCAGGTAGAGATAGGTCAAAATACACCTCAAAATTGGATTTAACATGCATGTTGTACTACAGAAAAGTGGTCTCGACTTTTCCCTACAACTAGTAATGAAAAAGTTACAATACAAGCTACTTATAGTAACAACAAAGGGAAATAATTCTAAAGAAGGGACCTGCGCATGACACTCCGTCTCA
Source organism: Mercenaria mercenaria (assembly GCF_021730395.1). NCBI lineage: Eukaryota > Metazoa > Mollusca > Bivalvia > Venerida > Veneridae > Mercenaria > Mercenaria mercenaria. Next base: position 4,215 of record NW_026460904.1, on the reverse strand, counting down.
TGATGGTGTATTCTTGTGCCAAGTTACATCAAAATCCCTCCATGCATGAAGATGAAATGCTCCGGACAAAGTCATTCTTGTATCTGACCTATCTGTGACCTTGACCTTAGGCCTAAGGACTTGGTTCTTGCGCATGACACTCCGTCTCATAGTGATGAACATTTGTGCCAAATTATATCAAAATCCCTCCATGCATGAAGAAGAAATGTTCAGGACAAAGTTTTCATTCTTGTATCCTTTTACCTCTAAGTGTGACCTTCACCTTAGACTTAGGGACCTGGTTCTTGCGCATGACACCCGGTCTCATGATGGTGAACAATTGTGCCAAGTTACATCAAAATCCCACCATGCATGAAGAAGATATGCTCCAAAGTCATTCTTATATCTGACCTTTGGTCTCAGTGTGAACTTGACCTTAGACCCAGGGACCTGGTTCTTGCGCATGACACTCTGTCTCATGATGGTGAACAATTGTGCCAAGTTACATTAAAATCCCTCCATGCATGAAGAAGATACGCTCCGAACAAAGTCATTCTTGAATTTGAGCTTTGACCTCTAAGTGTGACATTGACCTTAGACCTAGGGACCTGGTTCTTGCGCATGACACTCCGTCTCATGATGGTAAACAATTGTGCCAAGCTTCATCAAAATCCCTCCATGCATGAAGAAGATATGCTCCGGACAAACTCTGTGGATGCCGCCCGCCCGTTCCAATAATACGTCCCGTATAAAAAGAAATGACATTTCTTTTTTTTTTTTTGATGTGGGGGGTGGGGGCTGACCATGACAAGGTGGTGACCAGGTGTGGGTACACAATGTTTATAATAAATGGTCACTGAAAACAATGAAAGAATAAAATTCTACCAATTGGTTGGTTTGTTATGTTGTTATGTACAAATCCGTGGATTTTTAAACAATTAAAGGGCAATAACTCTTCAGTAAGTAAAGAGATCTGGACGAAATTGTGTGTGCTCAACCACATTACGGTGATCTAAATACGATTTAAGTTCCATAGTTCTAGGTCAAATATATCACAAGTTATGAAGCAGAAATTGCCATATTTATAGTACCCTATATTGTGAACACAAGAAACCTCTAAGGGCCATAACTCTGGTGTTACTTGGGCAATCTGACTGAAACTTGACGGGCCGCATAATCTCATATTGATGAACATGTTTATGAGGTGTTATATAAATATTCCCAACCACTCCCTAAATATGGCTCCAGAATTTTCATTAAATCAAGGGCAATAAGTCAAAGGGATATTGACCAATCCAAAAAACAAAAAAACTTGACGGGCATCATCGCAGTATGTTGGTTCATGTTTATTTCAAGTTTTATGAAATTCTATCTGCTAGTTACTGAGAAATGGCTGTGGACGGACGGACGCACGCACACTAGCACAGACAACGCCATTTCAATACCCCCTCCCAATTTCATCAGCTGGGGATAAAAATGTATATGTAATTTTAAGGGGTTTCTTTGGCGAGTGTGTGTGTTCGTGTTTAGCATCTTTTTCAACAATTTTTTCAGTCATATAAACGACGGTGGTATCTACTTGTAGCAGTGAGTGCAATGCCCAACTTTATAGTGTCTCGAGTGTTACCAGTGTAATTAGGGCAACACGCGACGCATGCCCGACAAAGCATCACGGACCTATACTAACAGCTCATCTTGAACCTTTCATTTAAACAAGAGGGCCAAGATGGCCCTAGGTTCCTCACCTGAGAAACACACCATAACACACCATAACAGTGTAAACATGTTTGACCTAGTGATTTCATGGAAAACAAGAGCACCGCCTTGCGGGTGCTGACGCTCATCTGATTTTTTTTAGTGCAATAGAAATATTGTCCTACCCATGATTTTCTAAGTCTAAAAAAGGCCATCATTCTTGCAAAAAGCAGGATAGAGTTAAGTTTCTTGATGTACAGTGTCCACTTATGATGGTGAAAAACTGTTGCAAGTTTTAAAGCAATAGCTTTGATAGTTTATGAGAAAAGTTGACTAAAACATAATACTCAACCAAGAAAATGATTTTCTAAGTCCAAAAGGGGCAATAATTATTGCAAAAAGCAGGATGGAGTTATGTTGCTTGCTGTACAGGGTCAGCTTATGATGGTGAACAAGTGTTGCAAGTTTCAAAGCAATAGCTTTGATAGTTTAAGAGAAAAAGTTGACCTAAACATAAAACTTAACCAAGAAATCTGATATTTTCTAAGTCCAAAAGGGGCCATAAATCTTGCAAAAAGCAGGACAGAGTTATGTTTCTTGCTGTACAGGGTCAACTTATGATGGTGAACAAGTGTTGCAAGTTTTAAAGCAATAGCTTTGATAGTTTAGGATAAAAGCTGACCTAAACATAAAACTTAACCAAGAAAACTGATTTTCTAAGTCCTAAAGGGGCAATAAATCTTGCAAAAAGCAAGATGGAGTTATGTTTCTTGATGTACAGGGTCAACTTATGATGGTGAACAAGTATTCCAAGTTTCAAAGCAATAGCTTTGATAGTTTAGGAGAAAAGTTGACCTAAACATAAAACTTAACCAAGAAATCTGATATTTTCTAAGTACAAAAGGGGCCATAAATCTTGCAAAAAGCAAGATGGAGTTATGTTTCTTGCTATACAGGGTCAGCTTATGATAGTGAACAAGTATTCCAAGTTTCAAAGCAATAGCTTTGATAGTTTAGGAGAAAAGCTGACCTAAACATAAAACTTAACCAGGCAATGCCGACGCCGACAACCGCTCAAGTAATGACAATAACTCATCATTTTTTTTCAAAAAATCAGATAAGCTAACAAGAGCTGTCAGTGGACCGCGCGCTCGACTATTCTCAGTGCTTGATAGTATAATATAAGCAATGAGTAAAACTTTAACATTACAATAAGCATTATCTAAGTCGAAAAGGGGCCATAATTCAGTCAAAACGCTTGATAGAGTTGCCTCCTCCTTTTTACAGACTGGGGTCATGATGGTAAACAAGTATGCAAAATATGAAAGCAATATCTCAATGGACTTTGCAAATATTTGGGGTGGTATGCAAACTTTAACATTTATTCTAAGTCAAAAAGGAGCCATAATTCAGTCAAAATGCTTGATAGAGTTGCCTCCTCCTTTTTACAGACTGGGGTCATGATGGTAAACAAGTATGCAAAATATGAAAGCAATATCTCAATGGACTTTGAAAATATTTGGGGTGGTACGCAAACTTTAACATTCATTCTAAGTTGAAAAGGGGCCATAATTCAGTCAAAATGCTTGATAGAGTTGCCTCTTCATTTTTACATGATTGTAAACAAGTATGCAAAATATGAAAGCAATATCTCAATGGAATGAAAATATTTGAGGTGGTACGCAAACTTTAACAATTGTGTGACGCTCGGACTCACGCTAACGCTAACGCCGACGCCGGAGCGAGTAGGATAGCTCCCCCATTCTTCGAATAGTCGAGCTAAAAATATTTGGACCAATTATCATTAAAATTGGAGCAAAAATCTTGAGTATAAATAAGTATTTTCTTTGATTTGACCTAGTGACTTAGTTTTTGACCCCAGATGACCCATATTCGAATTTGACCTAGATTTTATCACGGCTATCATTCTGACCAAATTTCGAGAAGATCAATTGAAAAATACAGCCTCTATCGCATACAATGGTTTTTCTTTGATTTGACCTAGTGACCTAGTTTTTGACCCCAGACTACCCATATTCGAACTTGACCTAGAAATCATCAAGGCAATCATTCTGACCAGATTTTATGAAAATCCAGTGTAAAAATTTTAAATGCAGCCCCTATTGCATACACAAGGCTTTTCCTTGATTTGACCTAGTGACTTAGTTTTTGACCCCAGATGACCCATATTCAAACTCGACCTAGATTTCATCAAGGCTATCATTCTGACAAAATTTCATGAAGATCAGTTAAAAAGATTTAGCCTCTATCGCATACACAAGGTTTTACTTTGATGTAACCTTGTGACCTACTTTTTTACCCAGATGACCCATATTCGAACTTGACCTAGATTTCATCAAGGCAACCATTCTGACCAGATTTCATGAAAATCCAGTGTAAAAAATTTAAATGCAACCCCTATTGCATACACAAGGCTTTTCCTTGATTTGACCTAGTGACTTAGTTTTTGACCGCAGATGACCCATATTCAAACTCGACCTAGATTTCATCAAGGCTATCATTCTGACAAAATTTCATGAA
>NW_026460903.1:0-52027 GCF_021730395.1 Mercenaria mercenaria | reverse complement strand
CAGCCATTCCGGCTCAAAGTCAAGGTCACAACTCAAGGTCAAAGGTTTGAGCCTTCCATTTCGTGTCCGCTCTTTATCTCCTAAACCCCTTGAAGGAATTTTATAAAACTTTGGTCAAATGATCACCTTATCAAGACGATGTGCATAACTTATGAGTCAGCCATGCTGGCTCAAGGGCAAGGTCACAACTTAGGGTCAAATGTTTGAACCTTCCATTTTGTGTCCACTCTTTATCTCCTAAACCATTTGAAGGATTTTCATTAAACTTGGGTCAAATGCTCACCTCATCAATAACTCAAGAATCAGCCATGTCAACTCAAGGTCAAGGTCACAACTCAAAGTCAAAGGTTTGAGCTCTGTATCTCCTAAATGCCTTGAAGGATTTTCATGAAACTTGGGTCAAATGATCACCTCATCAAGACCATGTGCAGAATTCATGAGTCAGCCATGTCAGTTCAATGTCAAGGTCATAACTCAAGGTCAAAAGTTTACTCTTTTTCTATTCATAACAGTGGCGGGGCATTTAGCTGTCTTTCAGACTGGCTTGTTCCCTATAGGTATATATTGGAAACTTTAAAAATGTTCTTGTCAGGAACAACACGCCCAATTTTGATACAATTTTTTCTGTTTTATCAAAAAAAGCAGCTGCTGGGGTGTGTGGTCACTTTTCCCAGTATATAGAGTGGAGAAGTCTTCTTGTTTGATATGTAGTGGAAAAGTCTTCTTATTGATTTCGTCATATTAACCATTCCCCCAACTTCTTACCCCACCACCCCTCCACCACCAACACGTAGATGTATTACTGCCCATATTTATTTTGTAGAAACTTCCAGAATATTCTTGTCAGAAAACACTGTCACTATCTCAATATAACTTTTCAGATATTTCCATTGCCTAACCACCTACAAAAACTGTTCATGAAAGCAGCATAATGTAAATCATACATGTGATAAGTTCAGAATCCCAAAACTGAAGGTTTGCTATTTTTCAGCTGGAGTTGGGGTCTCAAAACTGGAAGGTTTTTATCGACATAAATTAGGCGTACAAACGCAAAACTTGGAGACAAAATCCAAAATTTTATGTTATTTTCTATTCTACTTTTTAAACCTAAAAAACCTTAAAGGATAAAATATATTGTGATTTTAACAATTATTTTTAACAAGTAGCACATTAATTTTCCTGTAAGACATTCAAATGAATTACAAGTTCAAGGTATCCCCAAGTGAAATTTAGAGGATTTATTTTTCAAGATTTTCTTTCTAGGTGGCTGATTCTTAATAGTCCTTGCAAAAATAGAATAAAGTTTTGTTTACACTCCACTTACCTAGAAGGATTTCACCACAATTACAACTGTATTATCCAAAAAGGAGAGTGTGTGTGTGTTCGGGTGAAAAAATCGGGTCGCGAAAATATATGACATTTGATTTTAATGGTATAAAAACTGTCTGTCAACAAGGTTTGGTACTTTATTCAATAAATGTTGATGTGTTGTGGGAGGTTTTTACATACAAAACATACAATTTCCTGGCAGAGTCATGCACTTTATTTTTACCGAGGAACAGACAACATTCAAGTTCTAAAAATAGGAATGGGTTGGTTTTTCCAACAATTATTTATGTGATTTTATTACCGAACAAAACTTTTCCTTGAATAATCGGTAATTCATTTCAGCTGGGAATTATTTCTTATGACTGGGAGTTTTTTTGCTTCAAATTGGTAAAAAATGGAGCCATTGAGAATGGGTCAATATTCGGCCCCATGAGAAAGGTGGAAAAAGCCCTGCTTGTCTAATCCCTTATCAAAACAAACAATTGTGTTATCAAAATTCACTTGTAAAAAACAACTCTTTCCTCCAACTACATGTGTCAAACATATATTTATAATACACAACAGTCAGTGACGCTTTGATTTACTGAGTTAACATGTTTGGCAGTCCTTGGTTATTATCAATCCAGTCATAATAATAGTGCCGCAAGGAAAAAGTCTAAAAATTGATTGTTTTTGAAAAGTGAGAGAATTATGGTTTTGGTCAGGAGATGGGAGGCAAGGTGAAAAAATTGGGAACCTGCTGCATGGGAGATCACATGTATGATGTAAATGTGAGTATCTAGGGCCACCTAGTTTATGCTTTTGACTGGGATGAAGCAGGACAAAGAAATAAATAAAATAAAAGATACTCGATCACTAGGTGTATTCATTTGAACTATTCACATTATGTAAATTAAAACAGTTGTATGTATTTTTAGCCCGACTTTTCGAAGTCGTCGTCACACCTTGGTTAAGTTTTTCGTACAAGTCCACTTTTTGACAAAGTCTTTTGAGATAAAGCTTTGAAACTTCCAACACTTGTTTACCAGCACATAAATCCATTAAGGATTTTTACTGAATTATGGCCCTTTTTGACTTAGAAATCTTGGCTAAGTTTTTTGTACCAGTTCATATTTTGACAAATTCTTTTGAGATAAAGCTTTGAAACTTTCAACACCTGTTCACCATCACCATGTCCAGTTATAGGCAAATGTACATAACACCATCAAGGATTTAGGCTGAATTATGGCCCCTTTCTACTTAGAAATCTTTGTTAAGTTTTTCGTACCAGTTCATATTTTGTGTAAAGTGTTTGACAAATGGCTTTGAAACTTTTATCACTTGTTCAGTATAACAGTCTCAATCTGTAGGAAAGAGTACATAACTCTGCCATCTATTTTGGCTGAATTATGGCCCTTTTTGGGCTTAGAAATTTGTTCTGTTTTCATACAAGTCCACGTTTTGTCAAAACTATTTGACATATGGCTTTTAAACTTCGAACACTTGTTTATCATCATGATTTCCATCTGTAGGCAAGAGTACATAACTCTGACAACTATTTTGGCTGAATTATGGCCCTTTTTGGACTTTGAAATTGGTTCACACATTGCCATTTAGTGCAAGACTTGTCGAAATCCACAAATACAGGAACATTGTTTGTCTAATCTGTTTTTTTTGTTTGAATATCTGTGTTAATATTTTGACCCCATTCTTCAATCAGTTCTTCGAATAGTCGAGTGCGCTGTCATCAGACAGCTCTTGTTTGAGCAGGCACTTACTTAACCATTCATTTAAAAGTTTTTAGCCCACCATCATCAGATGGTGGGCTATTCAAATCACTCTGCGTCCGTGGTCCGTTGTCCTTCCGTCCGTCCGTCCGTCAGTCAGTCCGTCCGTCCGTCCTTCCGTCCGTTAACAATTTCTCGTTATCGCATCTCCTCAGAAACTACCAGGGCGATTTTGACCAAACTTTGTCAGAATGATATATTGGTACCCTAGTTGTGTCCCCCTGAAAATCAGACTGGTTCAACAATTTTTTAGTGAGTTATGGCCCTTTGTTTATTTCTATAATTTACATAGATTTATATAGGGAAAACTTTGAAAATCTTCTTGTCCAAAACCACAGAGCCTAGGGCTTTGATATTTGGTATGAAGCATCATCTAGTGGTCCTCTACCAAGATGATTCAAATTATTTCCCTGGGGTCTAATATGGCCCCGCCCTGGGGGTCACTTGGTTTATATAGACTTATATAGTGAAAAACTTTGAAAAACCCCTTGTTCAAAACCACAGGGCCTAGGGCTTTGATATTTTGTATGTGACATCATCTAGTGGTCTTCTACTAGGATTGTTCAAATTATCCCCCTAGGGTCAAATATGGCCCCGCCCTGGGGGTCACATGGTTTATATAGACTTATATAGGGAAAAACTTTGAAAATCTTTTGTCCAAACCACAAAGCCTAGGGCTTTGGCATTTGTAATGTAGCATCATCTAGTGGTTCTCTACCAATCTTGTTCAAATTATCCCCCTAGGGTCAAATATGGCCCCGCCCTTGGGGTCACATGGTTCATATAGACTTATATAGGGAAAAGCTTTTAAAATCTTCTTGTCAATAACCTACAACATTCAAATTTGGACCACATGTATGGTTTTGAGTGGCAAGATGAACCTTGACATGAGTTGACCTTGATTTTGACCTAGTGACCTACTTTCACATTTCTGTAGCTAGAGCCTTCAAATTTGGACCACATGCATAGTTTTGTGCACTGAAAAGAACTTTGACCTAGACATTGACCTAGTGACCTACTTTCACATTTTTGAAGGTACAGGCTTCAAATTTGGACCACATGCATTGTTTCGTGTTCCGAAATGAAATTTGACCTTGATTTTGACCTAGTGACCTACTTTCACATTTCTCAAGCTACAGCCTTCAAATTTGGACCACATGCATAGTTTTGTGTACTGAAACAACATTGACCTTTACATTGACCTAGTGACCTACTTTCACATTTTTTAAGGTACAGGCTTCAAATTTGGACCACATGCATAGTTCTGTGTTCCGAAATAAAATTTGACCTTGATTTTGACCTGGTGACCTACTTTCACATTTCTCGAGCTACAGCCTTCAAATTTGGACCACTTGCATAGTTTTGTGTACCGAAATGAACTTTGACCTTAAGATTGACCTACTTTCACATTTCTGTAGCTACAGGCTTCAAATTTAGACCACATGCATCTATAGGATTGTGTACCGAAACAAACTTTGACCTTGACATTGACCTAGTGACCTACTTTCACATTTTTCAAGCTACAGCCTTCAAATTTGGACCACTTGCATGGTTTTGTGTACCGAAATAAACTTTGACCTTAAGATTGACCTAGTGACCTACTTTCAAATTTCTCAAACTACAGCCTTCAAACTTGATGCACATGCATAGTTTTGTGTACAAAGAACTTTGTCCTTGAAATTGATCTAGTGACCTACTTTCACATTTCTCAAGCTACAGCTTTCGAATTTGGACCACATGCACAGTGTTGTGTACGGAACTGAAATTTGACCTTGAGCTGGTCAGTAAGTCTTGAAATTTGGAATACTCAAAAATGGCACATTGGTGGGCGCCAAGATCACTCTGTGATCTCTTGTTTTTTATGGACTAGATCACTGTAATATACAAATTTCTTGTCAACATTCTCATTTACTGCAAATAGTAAATCAAACAAGTAGATAGTTATGATACCATTCAAAATACCTCTCGCATCCTGTTCCTAAACCGAAGCCAGCTAGTAATTATTAGTATTTTTTATGCCTCCAAAAATATTTGGGGTGAAGGGGGCACTTAAGAGTTGCCCTAGACTGACTGTCTATCCGTTAGAATTTATGTCATATATCTCAAAAAATATTTGATCCAGAGTCATCAAACCTCACAGGATTGTTATTCAACAAGTTGTGTTGTGCACTTTGTGTTTTAATTGAGATATCACCCTACCAGATCAGAGTTATGGCCCTTGACTTAGTGATGCCTATAAAGGGTCTAAAATTGTGTTGCATGTACAGTTAAACCTGTCTGTAAAGACCACCATTGGGAGAGCCAAAATGTGGTCTTTCTTGGGAGGTTGTCTTTATTCACAGGTTAAAATACACTGTAAATGTTTAAATGGGAAACAAAACATGTGGTCTTTAAAGCCAGGTGGTCTCTGTTTAGAGGTGGTCTTTAACACAGGTTTGACAGTATCTCAAAAAGTATTTGATCTAGGATTATGAAATATCACAGGAATATTGTTCTGCTTGGAAAGTTACGCACCTGATGTTTTGTTGGAGATTACATCCAGCCACACCGGAGTAATGGCTGTTGACCTACTAAAAAATGAAAGACATAAAAGTTTGTGTCACATTTATCTTAAACTATATTTGACCAAGGGTATTGAAACATAAAAAGAATATTATCCAACATGTGAAGTTGTACACATGAGGTTTATTTTCCCTGAGGTATATAGTAACATATCAGAGTTGAAAATATTAAAACTACAAGATACCTATAATTTATAAATGGACTGTAGACTGTCCATATGCCTTGTGTTTATCAAAGTACACTGGGACCCCGTTATAACGCTGTCGTCGGGGTCCATGATTCGAGACCCGCGGATCTAGCGGGGTTAAATCTATAATGTGGGTTGGCCGTAAGCGGTATATGCTATACCCCACCCACCAGTAATGTATTAGACGTATTTTAAACGCTGTTTTATGTTCAATAAGAACTTCTAAGCGTTTAAACGGGATATTTATTTACCTTAAATGCTGCTGGAAAATACATTAAAAAAATTATAACGCTGTGTCAGCTTCCCATTTCGTTGTGATTCTAAGAGAATGTGGAATTGTGTATCCCGGAAGTAAACATATAACACTGTGTGAGAAGCGCGCGGTCGTGAAAATTGCATGCGCAACGCATGGGTTTCTGTAACTAAAAGAGAAAAAACGCGGACAGTCTTAAAAATTGTTTTTAATACAATGTAGAAAATGGATAAAATAAGAAAGACAATTGTTAAATCACTGGCATTCGTTAGTTCAGATGTGCTGAATGTGATGATTACAAAAAACAGCTGCAAATTATTACAAAACTGGGCTTGTTGTTTGATTTTTTATTCACTCAAATGTTCGTGTCATCGGCTTAATTGGTGCAAACTTAAACGGTTTGATAGTTGACTGACCAATGTTACACGATTGTTATGCAAACAATCTAATTTTGACATGGTACTGATTGCCTAATTGTCACATGTCTACATGTATTCAAACTTTAACAAAGGCTAGCAGACAATTATTGATTTTTGTCACAGTTGTCATGGCAAAGGTGTTAATATACAGGTACATGTAGTTTTAATGCTGGTTATGATCAGATTAAATAACATCCGCGGATTAGGGTTTATTTTTTTTATTTTTTTTTACCCACGAAAATTTGGGAGCTTTAAAGACCATACTGGGTTATAACGGATACTGCGGTATATCGAGTAGCATTATAACTGGTTTAGAGTGTAAATAGCAAAGATAGGTTTGTCTTTTCAAGGGGCTTCCCCAGCCCAGTGGTTAGGATCACTGACTTGAAATCACTTTCCTCTAACCACTGTCGGTTTGTAACTTAAATAGGCAAGGGTGTAGAATTCGTTCATGTAAGAAAGCATCTTGGCTTACAGAATTTTATTAGTCAGGGCTTTTCATCAGGACATTGGGAAGAGATTCTGGCATTTCAAAGTGGGAAATTCATATGTGATAACTGCTTATTTTGGGGAAAAACATTTTATTCAGACAGATCCCTTTTGCATATAGTGTTACAATTAGGAAAAAATAAAAGTTTTTTTTTTGTATTTGGGAATTGGCTGAATATTGGCTTCTGTCATATAAGGATGAAAGAGGTGTGTTTCTACCCAGATGTTGGCTAGTGTTTGAAATATTGCTTTGAGGGGTACCTATGGGCTTCCTAAAACTGCATCATTTTCTCTTCAAACATATCAAAATTGTTTTTACTGTACAGAACATGGGCTACAGCATGGAACAATGAATGAGGAACCAGTAGATAAAACAGAGGAACCAGAGATGCCAGTTACTGAAGAGAAGCAAACAAAAATAGTGGTCAGCAACCTGCCTTCAAGTGTTCATGACGAATATTTGGAAATGTTTTTTGAGAACACAAGAAAGGGTGGTGGTGGTCCTGTGTTCCATGTTGACATTGATGAAGAGAATGGTACAGCTATTGTGGAGTTTGAGGAACCAGAAGGTAATTTTAGTTTTCTAGTTTTACTTTTTCTTCTGTCTTCACCATTATCTTATTGTGTTTTCCCATATGTATGGAGATATGTTCATTGTGTGATGTATGTCATTCTATCAGTCTGTATGTCACAAAAGTTTGAGATGTAGAGCAAGCAATGGAGGTGAAGGATCAAATAGCTTAACTTTGTATCTTCTCCATATTGTCTAAACCACTTGAAAGATTTTTGTTAAACAGATATATTAGTTACTTACCTCACCAAGATGACTTGCAGATTGCACAACCAAGGGTTCTAAGTCTTGGGTCAAGATCCACCAGCTTAACTCAACAGGGGGAGTGCAGATCTATGAATCGCGGGATCACAAGTTTGAGCCCATGGTGAGGCGTATGTTTTCTGTGATGATTTGATAAAGGACATTGTGTCTGAAATCATACATCCTGCACCCCTGATTCATATGGGGAAGTTGAGAGTTACTTGCAGAGAACTGGTACAGAATCCAGGAACACTGGTTAGATTAACTGCCCACCATTACATAACGGAAATACTGTTAAAAACAGAATTAAGCCCAAAACAACAACACAATAGGATGTTCACAATCAAATAGGTTAAGATTGTTTCTACTCTGTATTGTCTAAACTGCTTGAAAGATATTCATAATACTGACATCAGTTGTTTACCTCACAAAGAGAACATGCAGAGCACACAACCAAAGTTATAAGGCCCAAGGTCAAGGTCACATTTGGAGGACAGAAGTCTTAAAGCTTAACTTTGTGTCCACTACATATTGTCAGACAGTTAACTGCTTGCAAGATTTTCATAAAACTAGCATCATTTGATAATCTTGTAAAGATGATGTGCAGAGAGAGCACAATCCAGGGCACTAGATCCAAGGACAAGGCCATACTTGGAGGTCAAGATTTTATACCTAGCTTAAATTCATATCTCCATACTGCATGGAAGACTTTCTTGTGCCTGTTTTGGAATAACAGATGTATTGTTTGATTGCCCTGCATGTGTTTGTCCAGCTGTCATATTTTATGTCCAGAGCATAACTCAACAAGAGATCGTAGAACATGAAATGCCCCCCTTGATGCATTCAGTAATTGCACAAGGAACAGAAATTATTTGATCACTGTGCACTGGACATTTGACATACTGACTTCAAATCAATAATTATTGGACATTTAGCAGTCAAGAGTAAACTCTGTATCAAATGTGATCTTAGACCAAAGCATTCTCTATTTATTTAGCAAAAAATGTTCAACTGTTCTGGGCCAATATGACCTTGACCTTTGACCTATTGACTTCAAAATAAATGGGTCATGATGAACAGCCCAATCAACTTCTTGATTAAGTTTCATGATCTTTGGCCCAATCGTTCTCAAGTTATTGTCCGGAAACAGTTTGATTGTTCCGGTCACTGTGACCTTGACCTTTGACCTCAAAGTCATATTTATGTCATGATCAGCAACTGTGATCTTGACCTTTGACCTACTGACCTCAAAGTAAGTTTACAAAAGTCAGGGAAAATTGAAATTCTGGGTCGATGTTTAAAATGTTCAGTGACTATGGCAGTCTTCAAGCAGTATTTATGTTTTGCAAACACATTTTGATGTAATTGTGTATAAACATAATTGAGTTTGAGTCAATTTTGGTGATGAAAGTTTGTTATGTCTGAAACAAAATAAATATAAAATGGTGGATTGGACAGCTGTAGGGCAAGAAGAGGCAGTAAATATGGTGATATTGGTCAGTGAAAAGTTTGATTTAGTCAGAGAAAGTCGGGGAATTTCATTGTCTTGACTAAGTGGCAACCCTGTCAAATCTGTTTGCATGAACTGCATTTATAAATTTTTCATCTGTCTTTACCATTGTTATGTTCCCTTGTTTGCAGCATTCCTTAAAAAAACATTTTTGACAATGTGGATGGATGACCAGGTCCAACAAGACTCTTGAGAAAAATGGACTTTCTTATGTTGGCCATAACTTCCTTACACAATATCTTCACTCGCAAATAAGCTATTAGACAACATGTTTTATGTCCATGTTTTATTGTGAACATTTTCAGCTGTCGATATTGTCTTAAACAAATGTCCAATAAAGATGATGGGACAAGAAGTTGAAGTGACAGTTTACAAGCCAGAGCCTCCTGTTCCGCGGTGTACTATCGAAGTGACTGGTCCATGTAGTATCGTGTGTGAGAAACAGCTTGAGACCTTGGAAATGTACTTTGAAAATTTTAGACGGTCAGGTGGTGGTGAAGTAGTTGAATGCAGATTTGATGAAGAAAATAATATGGTCCTTGTAACATTTGAGAATGAAGAAGGTGAGGTTTTATGTTCTGGTTTTGTGATATAAACTGTAGTTATTTCAAGATGATCCTAAGTTAAATTACTATAGCAGTCAGTTGATATTAGTCCTCTCTGGTTGAATTTTTTTGTGTGGGTAGGTGGGGTGGGGTGGGGAGGGGCTTAGACTTAAAGTTGCCCTTATCCATCCATCTGTCCGAGCCTACATTTGCATATTTAGGTGGCTATGGCAACAGTAGGTAACTGTACTTTATTTTTGATGTCATTCATTTAGTAAGGCTTTTATTTAGCTATTTTTAGCTCGACTATACGAAGTATATGGAGAACTATCCTACTCAACCTGGTGTCAGTGTTGGCATCGGCGTCCTTCCATGTCCCCACTTTGGTTAAAGTTTTTTTACACTTTATCCTTTTTCTCCTTATCTCTCTAATTACTTGATTAATTTGTTTCAAACTTAAAATAGTTACCCACATCATATGACACAAGGGCCATAACTCTCACACCAATATTTCATGAATTATCCCCCCTTTTTTACTTAGAATTTCAGGTTAAAGTTTTGATGCACTTTCACTCCATCTTTATTATTACTAAATGGATTTGATTCAGACTGAAAGTAGTTGTTACACATCATCTTCCACTTAATATGACACAAGGCTCATAACTCTGGTTCTAATATTTAATGAATTATCCCCCACTTTTACTAAGAATTTCAGGTTAAAGTTTTGATGCACTTTCACTCTATCTCAGTTATTACTAAATGGATTTGATTCAATCTTAAAATAGTTGTTCAACATCATCACTCACATCATATGACACAAGAGCCGTATAACTCTTGCACCAAATTTTTGATGAATTATCTCCCCTTTCTACTCAGAATTTCAGGTTAAAGTTTTTTGCACTTTCACTCTATCTTAGTTATTACTAAATGGATTTGATTCAAACTTAAAATAGTTGTTCCACCTTATCATCCACATCATATGACACAAGGTGCATATCTCTGGCACCAATTTTTCATGAATTATGCCCCTTTTACTTAGAATTTAAGGTTAATTTTGATGCATTTTCACTATATCTTAGTAATTACTAAATTGATTTGATTCAAACTTGAAGTAGTTGTTCCACATCATCACCCACATCATATGACAATAGAAGTTTGTGTCATATGTATCTCAAAAAGTATTTGAGTTAAGAGTCGTAAAACATTAGGTGATTGTTATATAGCATGTGAAGTTTAGTACCTTGTGTTCTATTTCGGATTTCACATAGGCAGATTGGAGTTATGATCCTTGACTTAGTGAAAAATACACATAGAGTGCTTGTGTTGCATTTATCTTAAAAGAAAATCATCTAGGGTCATGAAATCATGTAGGAATATTATCTAGTATGTGACTTGGTGCACCTTTTTCACTTTGCAAGACTACGGTTATGTCCCTTGTCTTACAAAAAAATAAAAGTTTGTGCTGCATGTATGTCAATATGTACTTGACCTAGAGTCATAAAAGATTAAAGGATTGTTTTATAGCCTATGAAGTTTTGTACTTTGGGATTTTACTCAGGTAGGCCAGAGTTACAGTCCTTCACTAACTGAAAAATACACATAAAGCGCTTAAAAGTTTGTGCTTCAAACATCTTGAAAATGTTTAACCTTGAGTCATAAAAACCATGTAGTACTATACTCAGCGTCACTGAAAAGTTACCAACCTAATGGCCCTTATATTTTAAAAATCGCATTGGACTGTGTTAAATGCATAACACGACTACATTTTTGACGCAGCTGAGACGTCACTGATGTAAAGATTTGTCAGACTCGATTAACTCCATTTGAGGCACGGGCTGCACGTGCAAAATGACTTTTTCCAGCAATGTCGACATGTACGAATTTTCTATCGCAAATCATTCATCGCACTTGAAAGTTAGTCGACAGACTAAAAGGAATACGTTAAAAAACCCAGAATATCCTTGCTAAGAATGCCACGTTTAAGGCACGATCAACGCCATCAGGCCATTAGCATGGTTGACGCCGAACTTTCATGTCGCGAAATTGCACGTCGTATCTGCTGTTCTCACCTGACACTCATGAAATGGGTTCTGAGACATGATCAGACAGGTTTTATGAGTAATAGAGTGTGCACAGGCCATGAAAAAGTGATGTCGATATTGTATAAAATAGTAAAGAGGTATATATTAGGTGGTAACTTTTCAGTGACGCTGAGTATACATTGACTGGAGTGGGGGGCACCTGTGTCCTATGGACACACATCTTGTTTCTCATATTTCCCACCAATTTCAAAATGAAATGTTATGAAAATTGAATTTATTAATAATTCCTTTGACTATTTACAGATGTTATAAGCAATCAGCAACTGTAAATTTTTGTATATGAAAATTTAATCCAAATGTTGTATTTTAACAAGTACAATATTGTTTATACAGATCATTATGTAATAGTGCAGTAGAGAAAATTATTTGCTTTCCAGTAGGGGAATTTGTATTGTATTGCAATACTTAATGCACTTGTAACATTATAGTTTTATGAAATCAAAATAACTTTGAAAAGTCTGCTAAAATTATCAGAAGATGAATGCATTTGTACTTGAGTTGTAAGTTGATGAAACTAACCAGAGAAAACCTACCATAATTATTTAGAGTCCTCAATCAGTTCTCTGTTAGGGCCAGGTCAGAAAATAGTTTTAAGAGCTTTGGTTTGTTCTGTGGCAGTCGGTCTGTCTGTAGTTCTGTTCTGTTTGTACAGCCAACAACTTAGTAAATGGATAGATTTTAAAACAACTTTGCTCAAACTCATTATAATGGGAAATTGCAAAGCATTGATCCAAATATAACTTGGTGGAGTTATATGCCAAAGATGTAAAAAGATCTGCTGAAATGGGACTCTCTTATCAGCTCTCAAGAGAAGTACTTACCAGTCAGCATGATAGATTATGTTACGGGCAAAGCAAATTTAGCAATGGAGCTGTGCAGATCAGCAAGTTTTTAAAAAGTCACTTCCATATCCTAGTTGTAGAGTATTTTTCACTTTGAGTGTGGGAGGTCGTGGGTTGAGTTCCTGATCATGTCATACCAAAGACATGAAAAAATGGTACCAGTAGCTCCCTTGCTTGGCACTCAGCATTATAGAGAAACTTGCTTGTTTTCTAATACACTCTTGGCAATGGATTCCATCAGGTATGAAGAGCAGAGAGTGATAAATATAACTTGTTGAACTTGATTCACAATTGACTTAAAATAAATTTGTATAAGCATGTTTTACATAAATGGTATTTAATTATGCCCACCTTCAAAGAAGTGTGGGTATGTTGTTTTGCACAATGGTCATATGTCATAGAGTGTTTGCGTATGAAACAATAGATGACTCCTATTGTTTTTTAAGTCAGAAGGTCAAGGGCCAAGGTCTTTTTGACCTTGTGACTGAAAACAGTTCCTGCTCAATAACTTAAGAATGCTTTGTCTGTCAGTTGTCAAACATTATAGAATGATTGACTGTAGTCAGTAGATAACTCACATTGTTTTCGTGGTCATTAGGTCAAAGGCCAATATCACAGTGACCTTGAAACTGGAAATGTTTTTTTTTTCAAAATAACGAATGCTTTGTCTGTCAGTTGTCAAATGCATATAATCAGTAGCTTAGGTGACCTCTGTTATTTTAGAGTTAGTAGGTCAAAGGTTAAATTCACAGTGATCTCTGATTAAAGAACACTTTGTCAGTCAACCTTCATAGGATAGTAACATGTAGTAATTGAATGACCCCTGATGTTTCTGAGGATATTCGGTCAAAGGTTACAGTTGTAGCATAGTAGAATGATATATCCGACTTCATCTGACTGGCCATCAAGCGGGGCATTATCTGTTTTACAAACAGCTGTTGTTATGAAAAGAAATTCGGTGATTTTTTTTTTTAAAGTATCAAATTATGTTTATGATTAATAGATTTAAAAAACATAACAATGTCAGTCAATTCCCCTTAACAGTGTCTTATGAAGTGCTAGACCAGATGCAAAGTTCAAAGTCACAAAATGATTTAATTCTCCATGTTTTAGATTTGCAAGGTAAAACAATAGTTCAAAGTGTAGTTTATGCGGATAATGCCTGAATCAGAGGACAGATCCTGATGTTTTATCATCAAAGTAATTTTTTAATTAATAGATTGTCTATAATAACTATAGACAAAAAATATAATGATACAATATTTGAATCTATTTTTTTTTGTCTTCGATATTCAGTGGCACTTAGGGTTGAAGAAAGAGTGGGTCATGTTATAAAAAAAGAAAAACTCAATGTTGCACTACATGTTCCTACCAAACAGTCCAAAAAGTCAGATAAAGTGAAGAAAGAAGATAAAGAAGATGAACCTGAACCAACAAAAACAATCAAAGTGAAAGGTGTTGACAAATCTGCATCTAGAGATACAGTTGAATTTTACTTTGAGAATTCAAGACGGTCTGGAGGTGGTGAAATTGAGAACATCAGCAGTGATGAAGAAGAAGAGGATGTTATATATATTACATTTAAAAACCGAAAAGGTATGTTGTAATAATTCTCTGTATTTCTTTCCTAAATTCATACATTTTGTAGAACAGCAAATTTGGAATGGTTGGACCATGTGAAAGAAAGTTCCCGTACTGTATGTTGGATTGACCCTGTTTGCCTGTCTGTCTGTAGACACAGCGAACATGTTTGTCAGTTGGCTCATTCATTATATGGTTGAATTCCCTGATGTTTGTTGTGGCTCACTCTTACATAAATTTACAGGTATTAGCATGTTTTATAATTTCATTCATTTTTAGGTCGTCTGATTTTTGAAAAAAATCTACGAGGTGATGTCGTCATTTGATCGACAATGTTGGCGTCGGTTAAATATTTTGTTAAGGTCCTCCTTTTCTCAAAAACCATAAGAACTACAGCTTTGAAACTTTGCACACTTGTTTTAAGCTCACCTGTCACATAGTGACAAGGTGAGCTTTTGTGATCACCCTTCATCTGGCGTCTGTTAGTCAGTGCGTGCGTGCGTCAACAATTTCTTGTCTGCATGATAGTGGTTTCATTTATAATTTTATTTTAACCAAACTTGCACACAACTTGTATCACCATAAGATCTCGGTTTCTTTGAACTGGCCAGATCCCATCATGGGTTCCAGAGTTATGGCCCCTGAAAGGGCCAAAATTAGCTATTTTGACCTTGTCTGCACAATAGCAGCTTTATTTATGATTCGATTTTTACCAAACTTGCACATAACGTTTTTCCTTTCTTGAACTGGCCAGATTCCATAATGGGTTCCAGAGTGATGGCTCCTGAAAGGGCCAGAATTAGCTATTTTGACCTTGTCTGCACAACAGCAGCTTCATTTATGATTTGAATTTAATCAAACTTGCACAAAACTTGTATCACCATAATATCTTGGTTCCTTTCTTGAACCGGCCAGATCCCATAATGGGTTCCAGAGTTATGGCCCCTGAAAGGGCCAAAATCAGCTATTTTGACCTTTTCTGCACAATAGCAGCTTCATTTATGATTTGATTTTAACCAAACTTTCACACAACTTGTATCACAACAAGATCTTGGTTCCTTTCTTGAACTAGCCAGATTCCATCATGGTTTATAGAGTTATGGCCCTTTAAAGGTCCAAAATTTGCTATTTTGGCTTTTGCAGCCATATAGAGACTTCATTTATGGTTTGATTTGATACAAACTTCCAAAATATCTTCAACAACAATAATCTTGGATTCTATGACAAATCTGTCAGATCCAATCGTAGGTTCCAGAGTTATTTTATATCTGATTACCTCCCCTGATTGTAATCAAAATGGATTTATATCAGTAAGTCCTATAGGACTTATTTGAAATTTTATTATTGTCATTAGTTGGACTGAGACAATCAGGTAGATAACTATGGACTGATTTTATGTCAAATTACCTCCCTTTATTTCAAATTAAAATGGGTGTATCTCAATAACCAATGAAGATACTGATTTGACATGTCATTTGTGCCATCAGATGGACTCGGACAATCAGGGTAGATAACTTTTGACTGAATTTATTACAAATTACCTCCCTTTATTTTATGTAAACGAATATATTTCAGCAGTATCTCCGTAACTAATGAAGATACTGATCTGAAATTTCATTTATGTCAACAGATGGACAATCAGTGAAGATACATATTGACTGAATTTATGACAAATTACCTCCCTTTATTTTTTATCTAAATGAATACACCTTAGCGGCTTCTAATGAGATTGGTTTGAAACGTTATTTTTGTCTTCCATGGTAAGAAATAGTCATATTAGATAACTCCTGATTGAACATTTATCGATATGAATACTTTACTAATATATTGTTGTATAGGCTTGTACTCCGTATCTTCTACATGCATATACCAATGCATGATTACCTCCCCTGATTTTAATAAAAATGGATTTATCTCGGTAAATATTTATAGAACTTATTTGAAATTTCATTATTGTCTTTAGTTGGACTGAGGCAGTCAGGGTAGATATCTATGGGCTGATTTTATGTCAAATTAACTCCCTTTGTTTCAAATTAAAATAGGTGTATCTCAGTAACCAATGAAGATACTGATTTGAAATGTCATTTGTGCCATCAGATGGACTCGGACAATCAGGGTAGATAACTTTTGACTGAATTTATTACAGAGTACCTCCCTTTATTTTATGTAAATGAATATATCTCCGCAGCATCTGATGAGATTGGTTTTAAATGTTATTTAAGTCTTCCAGGGTAAGGAATAGTCGTGTCAGTACAAAAATGCAGCATTTGAGCCTAGGACCCTCATACTTGGTATGGAAATTAGCCCTGACTATTTCAAAAGGAACTGTTACAAGAAAATGTTTATTCTGATGATATTTAGTGTGTATGCATATGTGCTCTATGTCAAAACTTGATCACATCATTTTGAGCAGTGGTACTGTGGTGAGCGATACAGGGCCATCATGGCCCTCTTGTTCATCATCATGTGACAGTGTAGGCCAAGAACCATAACTCTGGTTTGCATGTTGTCCAAATTATAACCCTTTTTGTACCTAGAAAGTTTGAGTTTCTTGGTTAAACATTTTCTTTAGGTTCACCTTTTCTCAAAAACTATTAGAGCTACAGCTTTGAAACTTTGCACACTTTTTAACCAGTATTAGATGCCTTTATAGGCCAAGAACCATAACTCTGATATGCATTTCATCAGGATTGTGGCACTTTTTGTACTTAGAAATTCTGAACTGTAACACTTTTTAGCTCACCAGAACCAAAGGAGCTACATGTATTAGGATCACTCACCGTCCGACGTGTCCGTAAACTTCTACTTTAAACGATATCTCCTCATAAACCGCTAGGCCAATTTCATCCAAACTTCACAGGAATGTTCCTTGGGTGAAGCTCGACAAAAATTGTTCAAGAATTGAATTCCATGCAGAACTCTGGTTGCCATGGCAACCAAAAGGAAAAACTTTAAAAATCTTTTCAAAAACCAGAAGCCCTAGAGCTTAGATATTTGGTGTGAAGCATTGCCTAGTGGACCTCTACGAAGTTTGTTCAAATCATGAACCCGGGGTCAAAATTGACCCCGCCCCAGGGGGTCACTTGATTTTACATAGGAAAATCTTAAAAAATCTTCTTCTCAAATACCAGAAACCCTAGAACTTAGATATTTGACATGTAGCATTGCCTAGTGGACCTCTACTAAAGTTGTTCAAATCATGACCCGGGGTCAAAATTGACCCCACCCCAGGGGTCACTTGATTTTACATAGATTTCTAAAGGAAAGTCTTCAAAATTAAAAAAAGAAATAAACCAGAAGGCCTAGAGCTTAGATATTTGACATGTAGCATTGCCTAGTAGACCTCTATAAAAAAAATTTCAAGTCATGACCCCCGGGGTCAAAATTGACCCCGCCCCATGGGGTTACTTGATTGTACATAGAAAAATCTTCAAAATTTTCTAAAAATAAACCAGAATGCCTAGAGCTTAGATATTTGACATGTAGCATTGCCTAGTGGACCTCTACAAAATTTGTTCAAATCTTGACCCAGCCCTAGGGGTTACTTGATTGTACGTAGGGAAAACTTCATAAATTTGCTAAAAATAAACCAGAAGACCTAGATCTTAGATATTTGATATGTAACATTGCCTAGTAGACTTCTACAAACTTTGTTCAGATCATGACCCCCGGGGTAAAATTGGCCCTGCCCCAGGGGTTACTTGATTTTACATCGGAAAATCTTCCAAAAAATTTCTAAAAATCATCAGTTTGACATTTGAAACATGTAGCTCATATTTCTCAGGTGAGCGATCCAGGGTCATCATGACCCTCTTGTCTTACATACTGACCAGCACTTGCAGACAAGCAATGGCATCTGTAGACAGTGCTCTTGTTTCTAGAGTAATGGCCCTTATAGTCTTGTTTTACAATGTAGAGTTGAAGCTCGATATTCTGAACTTGCTTTTGTGAACATTTCAGCTATCTTAACAAATTTTCAAGTCGTGTCAACATATGTTTTTAATGTACATACATGTATTTTCTCTCCATATAAGTCAGATTGGACATACTGTGACTAAGGTCGAGTGTCAATGTAAATTCCTATAGATTTGCATCTCAATGTGTTAAAGTAAATATTTGTTCTCAAAATAAAGGTGTGATCTGTTGCAGATATAGAATAAATTAAAACTATGAGCAAAATAGGTTTCAATTTGCTCTGTTCTCCCAAAATGTATACAAAATGTATATGCTTTGTTCACTTGAACATAATGTGAGAGTTTTACAATATATTCAGCAAGAAAACCAGCACCAACTATATTTTTCAAGTCTCATTTTGATTTACTAGAAGTAAAACACTCAGATCAGCAGATTTCGAGATACTCAGTTTCAGCTGTCTTCAGCTCTTGTTTTTAGCTCACCTGTCACAAAGTGACAAGGTGAGCTTTTGTGATCGTGCAGCATCCGTCGTCCGTCGTCAGTCCGTGCGTAAACTTTTGCTTGTGACCACTCTATAGAGGTCACATTTGGGATCTTTATGAAAGCTGGTCAGAATGTTCACCTTGATGATATCTAGGTCAGGTTCGAAACTGGGTCACGTGCGGTCAAAAACTAGGTCAGTAGGTCTAAAAATAGAAAACCTTGTGACCTCTCTAGAGGCCATATATTTCAAAAGATCTTCATGAAAATTGCTCAGAATGTTCACCTTGATGATATCTAGGTCAGTTTTGAAACTGGGTCACGTGCCTTCAAAAACTAGGTCAGTAGGTCAAATAATAGAAAAACCTTGTGACCTCTCTAAAGGCCATATTTTTCATGGGATCTTTATGAAAATTGGTCAGAATGTTCACCTTGATGATATCTAGGTGAAGTTCGAAACTTGGTCACGTGCGGTCAAAAACAAGGTCAGTAGGTCTAAAAATAGAAAAACCTTGTTACCTCTCTAGAGGCCATATGTTTCACAATATCTTCATGAAAATTGGTCAGAATGTTCACCTTGATGATATCTAGGTCAGGTTTGAAACTGGGTCACGTGCCGTCAAAAACTAGGTCAGTAGGTCAAATAATAGAAAAACCTTATGACCTCTCTAAAGGCCTTATTTTTCATGGGATCTGTATGGAAGTTGGTCTGAATGTTCATCTTGATGATATCTAAGTCAAGTTCGAAACTGGGTCACATGCGGTCAAAAACTAGGTCAGTAGGTCTAAAAATAGAAAAACCTTGTGACCTCTAGAGGCCATACTTGTGAATGGATCTTCATAAAGATTGGTCAGAATGTTCATCTTGATGATATCTAGGTCAGGTTTGAAAGTGGGTCACGTCGTCAAAAAGTAGGTCAGTAGGTCAAATAATGAAAAAACCTTGTGACCTCTCTAGAGGTCATATTTTTTATGGGATCTGTTTGAAAGTTGGTCTAAAAGTTTATCTTGATGATATATAGGTCAGGTTTGAAACTGGGTAAACTGCGATCAAAAACTAGGTCAGTAGGTCTTAAAATAGAAAAACCTTGTGACCTCTCTAGAGGCCATACCCTTGAATGGATCTTCATGAAAATTGGTTTGAATGTTCACCTTGATGATATCTAGGTCGGTTTTGAAACTGGGTCACGTGCCGTCAAAAACTAGGTCAGTAGATCAAATAATAAAAAAACCTTGTGACCTCTCTAGAGGCCATACTTTTCATGTGATCGGTATGAAAGTTGGTCTGAATGTTCATCTTGATGATATCTAGGTCAAGTTTGAAACTGGGTCAACTACAGTCAAAAACTAGGTCATTAGGTCTAAAATTTGAAAAAATCTAGTGACCTCTCTAGAGGCCATATTTTTCAATGGATCTTCATGAAAATTGGTCAGAATTTTTATCTTGATGATATCTAGGTCAAGTTCAGAACTGGGTCACATGAGCTCAAAAACTAGGTCACTTTGTCAAATAATAGAAAAAACGACGTCATACTCAAAACTGGGTCATGCGGGAACAGGTGAGCGATTCAGGACCATCATGGTCCTCTTGTTTAGTCTGATTTATGTCTGGTATGATAGATCACCATGATAAAATTGAATAATCGTAATTTTAATTTCGATTATGAAATTATTGAATAATACAGTTACTGTAGTTAAAGCCATGTTTATTTAAGACATAATATATCTCATTTAGTGATTTGTCGCTGAATAAATCATAGTTTGGAGTTCAGATGCGAAGGAAATTTCACGCTGGCGCAGCCCGAGTAATATAATGATTTGCATCTGAATGACAAACAATGATTTTATTCAAGAGCAGATTACTAAATGAGATTTACTATTTCGATTCTAACACGTTACCAAGGATTTTAAAGTACATCCTTGACAACATTCATTAAATATTTGCCAGTTTTCAACTGGTTTCTTTTCCAGCGTGCCGCTTTGCCATTTGACGCTATGACGTAATAATAGTGACGTCAGAAAAATGAATTGTGGTATAATAACTCACTGCTTTCAGGCTTCTTTGTTTATAGGAAACAAATCTTCTATTTATGTACATGTCATCTACACAAATTGGGATCTTCGTATGTTGAGTGGTTGTAGAAGAGGCTGTGGTGATGTCCCTCTTTGCCTCCCGCAATATTAGATTGTATGAAGATCTAGTTGCAACAAGCCTTAAAACTTGCTTTCAGTAGTGATAGGATGGAAAACACAAGATTTGAAATTGTGATGGACTCTTTTAATTTTGCATATTTTAGAAATATCAGATATATCCAGATTATTCAGATATTATGATAGTCTAAAATTCGGTTTATGCTGAGATATAGTTATGCATTTTCAGATGCAGAAAGCATTGTCAGGAAAGGCCATCACCAAGTTGAAGGTAAAGAGTTGAGTGTTTCTCTGTATACACCACCTATACCACCACCATCTTATGAGAACAAGATTGTGATCAAAGGGTTAAAGCCAACTACAACTCAAGACTGTTTGTTCAACTTCATAGAGGCAAAATCAGGATGTATTCCAGAGACCATAGACTATCATGCAGAACAAGAAGATGTTGTCATGGTTACCTTTTCTGAAAATCCAGGTTTGGTTTTTAAGTTGGTCACTTGAACAAAAAGCTGAATGTTACCATGAATTTCTTTAATATATAAAGATATTAAGTAAGCAGGTTTAAGAAACATACATGTAGAACATATCCTAGATTGCAGAAAGTCTAAGTAAGAGAATGGTGTGTATTAAGACAGTAAAATGTTGAAAGTTACATAACCTTGGTGATCTTTTAGGATTGTTGGATATTCATTGTATGTCATACACAGTTCTTTTAAAGCACACCTCCAAAGCCACCATGCCATGTCAGGCAAACTTTTCTGGAATGTTTCTTATTTTGTCTTAATTGCATTCATCCATGCAGAATACTGTTTGCAGTGGCAGCCAAGAGAAGAAATAGTAATATACTATTTTGGAAATATTCCTAAGGAGATGCCCTGCCAAAGTTCTGAACAACATTTAATTGTATTTAAAGTAATTGCTGCCCAGCCGAAGTGGAGTGGGGAGGAAGGAGAGAAGGGGGTTTTGTTACAGGGCTTTAGCAGAAAATTTGAAAGTCTTTTCAGAAAATATTGTCCTGATTTTAAAATAATTATACAGAAACATTGCAGGAGGGATGGAATTCAAACTTAAAACATGTTTCACATCAGCACCCACATTATTTTACTATAGGGCCATAATTGTGGCACCAATATTTCATGAATTATGCTCCCTTTTTTAGCTCACCTGTCACATAGTGACAAGGTGAGCTTCTGTGATCACCCGTCGTGCGTGTGTCCGTGCGTCCGTGCATGCGTCCGTCTGTCAACAATTTCTTGTCTGCACAATAGTGGTTTCATTTATGATTTTATTTTAACCAAACTTGCATACAACTTGTATCACCATAAGATCACAGTTCCTTTCTTAACTGGCCAGATTTTTTTTACCAAACTGGCACACAACTTGTATCACCATGAGGTCTTGGTTCCTTTCTTGAACTGGTCAGATTCCATTATGGGTTCCAGAGTTATGGTCCCTGAAAGGGCCAGAATTAGCTATTTTGACCTTGTCTGCACAATAGCAGCTTCATTTATGATTTTATTTTAACCAAACTTGCACACAACTTGTATCACCATAAGATCTCGGTTCCTTTCTTGAACTGGTGAGATTCCTTTATGGGTTCCAGAGTGATGGCCCCTGAAAGGGCCAGAATTAGCTATTTTGACCTTGTCTGCACAATATCAGCTTCATTTATGATTTGAATTTAATCAAACTTGCGCAAAACTTGTGTCACCATAAGATCTCGGTTCCTGACTTGAACCAGCCAAATCTCTGAATGGGTTCCAGAGTTATGGCCCTTGAAAGGGCCAAAATTAGCTATTTTGACTTTGTCTGCACAATAGCAGCTTCATTTATGATTTGATTTTAACCAAACTTGCACACAACTTGTATCACCGCAAGATCTTGCTTCCTTTCTTCAACTGGCCGGATTCCATCACGGGTTCCAGAGTTATGGCCCCTTAAAGGTCCAAAATTTGCTATTTTGGCTTTTGCAGCCATATAGAGACTTTATTTATGGTTTTATTTGATACAAACTTCCAAAATATCTTCAACAACAATATATCTTGGATTCCATGACAAATCAGATCCAGTCATAGGTTCCAGAGTTATTTTATATCTGATTACCTCCCCTGATTGGAATCAAAATGGATTTATATCAGTAAGTACTTACAGGACTTATTTGAAATTTCATTATTGTTATTAGTTGGACTGAGACAATCAGGGTAGATAACTATGGACTGATTTTATGTCAAATTACCTCCCTTTATTTCATATTAAAATTGTTAATCTCCATACTTACTGAAGATACTGATCTGAAATTTCATTTATGTCAAGAGATTTATTTGGCAGATCCTTCTTTTGTCCACTTACAATATTTTTTTAATTACTTCTTTTACGTTACTATAAATAGCTTATTTTTAGTCACTTTTTTATTATTGGCTGTAGGGAAAACAAAAGACCAGTTTTCTGTGGTACAACATGGATGGTACCTCCAATTTTTAGGTGTATTTTAACATATCTATACCTTGTAAGATTTTTTTTTGTTTTTGGTTAAATTTCTTCCCATTGTTGTTTCTGTCTTTTTGACTTAGATATTTTTTCTGAAGACCTTCTTGTCCTCAAGTGCAATGATAACAGGTGAGCGATATAGGGCCATCATGGCCCTCTTGTATATAAAATTCATGTTAAAGTTTTGATGCACTTTCACTCGGTAACTGTTATTACCAAACAGATTTGATTCAAACTGTAAACAGTTGTTCCACATCATCATTCACTTAATATGACACAAAGGTCATAACTCTTGCACCAATATTTCATGAATTATGTCCCCTTTTTACTTAGAACTTCAGGTCAATGTTGATGCTCTTTCACGATATCTTTGTTATTACTTAATGAATTTAATTCAAACTTAAAATAGTTCTTCCACTACATTGTCCTCGTCATATTACACAAAGTCTACGATTCTGCCACAAGTATGAATTATGTCCTTATTACTAAGAATTTTAGTTAAGTTTTGTTTCTTCTATTATAACTCAACAGATTTGATTCAAACTTAAAACAGTTTTTGCACATCTTCCCCCGCATCATGTGACACAAGGTTCTTTGACTTTGCCCCCTTTTTAATAGCTCACCTGAGCACAAAGTGCTCAAGGTGAGCTTTTGTGATCGCCCTGTGTCCGTCGTCCATTCATTGTCGTCAACAATTTGACTGTTAACACTCTAGAGGTCACAATTTTGGCCTAGTATTAAAGAAACTTGGTCAGAATGTTACCCTCAATAAAATCTTGGACAAGTTCGATATTGGGCCATCTGGGGTTAAAAACTAGGTCACCAGGTCAAATCAAAGGAAAAGCTTGTTAACACTTAAACTTGTCAGAATGTTACCGTCAAGAAAATCTTGGACAAGCTCGATATTGGGTTATCTGGGGTCAAAAACTAGGTCACCAGGTCAAATCAAAGGAAAAGCTGACACTACACACTGTAGAGGCCACATTTATGACTGTATCTTCATGAAACTTGGTCAGAATGTTAATCATGATGATCTCAAAGTCTAGTTTGAATCTGGGTCATGTAGGGTTAAAAACTAGGTCACCAGGTAAAATTAAAGGAAAAGCTAGTTAACACTCTAGAGGCCACCTTTATAATCATATCTTAATGAAATTTGGTCAGAATGTTAATCTTGATGATCTATAGGTCAAGTTTAAATGTGGGTTAGGTGGGGTCAAAAACTAGGTCACCGGGTCAAATCAAAGGAAAAACTTGTTAACACTCTAGAGGCCACATTTATGACTGTGTTTCATGAAACGTTGTCAAAATGTTAAACTTGATGATCTTTAGGACAAGTTGGAATCTGGGTCATGTCGGGTCAAAAACTTAGTCACCAGGTCAGATCAAAGGAAAAGCTAGTAAACATTTTAGAGGCCACATTTATGACCATATCTTAATGAAACTTGGTCAGAATGTTAATCTTGATGATCTCTAGGTCAAGTTTAAATGTGGGTCAGGTGGGGTCAAAAACTAGGTCACCAGGTCAAATCAAAGGAAAAGCTTGTTAACACTTAAACTTGTCAGAATGTTACCGTCAAGAAAATCTTGGACAAGCTCGATATTGGGTTATCTGGGGTCAAAAACTAGGTCACCAGGTCAAATCAAAGGAAAAGCTGACACTACACACTGTAGAGGCCACATTTATGACTGTATCTTCATGAAACTTGGTCAGAATGTTAATCATGATGATCTCAAAGTCTAGTTTGAATCTGGGTCATGTAGGGTTAAAAACTAGGTCACCAGGTAAAATTAAAGGAAAAGCTAGTTAACACTCTAGAGGCCACCTTTATAATCATATCTTAATGAAATTTGGTCAGAATGTTAATCTTGATGATCTATAGGTCAAGTTTAAATGTGGGTCAGGTGGGGTCAAAAACTAGGTCACCGGGTCAAATCAAAGGAAAAACTTGTTAACACTCTAGAGGCCACATTTATGACTGTTTCTTTATTAAACTTGGTCGGAATGTTAATCTTGATGATCTTCAGGTCAAGTTCGAATATGGGTCATGTGGGGTCAAAAACTAGGCCACCGGGTCAAATCAAAGGAAAAGTTATTTAACACTTTAGAGGCCACATTTATGACCATATCTAAATGAAAATATCTTAATGATCTTTAGGTCAGTAGGTCAGGTGAGCGATACAAGGCCTTCATGGCCCTCTTGTTAGAATTTAAGTTCAAGCTGCGATGCACTTTTGCTCTATCTTAGGTATTACTAAA
Source organism: Mercenaria mercenaria (assembly GCF_021730395.1). Taxonomy (NCBI): domain Eukaryota; kingdom Metazoa; phylum Mollusca; class Bivalvia; order Venerida; family Veneridae; genus Mercenaria; species Mercenaria mercenaria. Next base: position 26,335 of record NW_026460903.1, on the reverse strand, counting down.
TAGATTTTATTCAAACTTGAAATAGTTGTTCCACATTATTAGTTATATGATATGACACATGGTGCATTACATTTGCAGAAACTTTTCATGAATTATGCCCCTTTTATACTTGTATAATTTTGATAAACATTATCTCTATCTCTGTTATTACCAAATACATTTGGCATTGACTTAAGGTGATTTGATACTGAGTTGTTACCCTTTGATTATGTATACTATTGTACAGTTCTTATCTAGAGTATTTCTCAGCAACCAGTAATTATACCCCCACAAAACGAAGTTTTTGGGGGGGCGGGTATATAGGAGTGAGTTTGTCAGTCGGTCATTCTATCGATGGTTTTCATGGTTTCCTGATGATAGCGCATGAAAGGCTTGACCGATTGAAATAATTTTTGGTACTCAGTTGTAACATCATCAAATACAGGTCATGTTTGACTTTGGGGTTAGTAGATCAAAGGTCAAGGTCACAGTGACCCTGAACAGTTAAACAGTTTCCAGATGATATCTTGACAACACTTGGGCCTAGATCATAGATTTTGGTACACAGGTGTAACATCATGAAATACAGGTAAAGTTTGACTTTTAGGTCAGTAGGTCAAAGGTCAACGTCGTAGTGACTCAGAACAGTTAAATGGTGCCCGGATGATAACTTGAGAATGCTTGGGTCTAGGATCATAATTTTTTGTACACAGGTGTAACATGATAAAATACAGGTCAAGTTCAACTTTGAGGTTAGTAGGTCAAAGGACAAGGTCACAATGACATGAAACAGTTAAGTGGTTTCCAGATATTAACTCGAGAACGATTGGGCCTAGGATCATTAAAATTGATAGGGAGGTTGGTTATGACCAGCAGATGACCCTAATGATTTTGAGGTCAGTAGGTCACAGGCCAGGGTCACAGTGACCCGGAACATTTAAAATGATTTTCTGACAATAAGTTCAGAATGCTTTGGAATAGGATCACGAAATTTATAGGGAGGTTGGTCATGACCAGCAGATGACCCCTATTGATTTACAGTCCCAAGGGTCGAAGATCGTAGTGACCCAGAACATTTCCGGACAATAACTTGAGAAGGCTTGGGCTGAGGATCATGAAACTTTATAGGAGGTTGATCATGACCAGCAGATGACCTGTATTGATTTTGAGGTCAGTAGGTCAAAGGTCAAGCAAGTTCGGATTTGACATTGGCTTAGTTCTTTGACAAGGCCATATTTTGGGGGTATAATTCGTCACTCCTGTGACAACTGGAATTTAGCAAGATTTCATAAGACGTTTTACTATGAAGAGAAGATACACATTTTGTCTTTGTGTCATGGTTGCTTGATTTTAACCGAGTTTTTGCCCTTTGATTATTCATTAGTAGTATAATATAGTGCAATTTTTGTCTGCAGTATTTATCAGCAACTACTGATGAGAATTTTGGCCATACTTCTTTGGAGGCTTTACTGTCAAGAGGAGATGCACATTATTTCTTTGTGTTCTGGTCAGATGAAATTTCACCAAGCGTTTGCCCTTTGATTATTCAACTGTAGTATACTATAGTATTGGTTGGAGTTTAGCTAAACTTCTATAGGAAGTTCCACTATTAAAAGGAGATGCACACTATATTTTGCTGTTTTGGTCAGATTATTATGTCTCCACAAACTTAGAGTATATAAGTGTGAGCTTGTGGTTCTGTCTGTCTGTCGTTTTGACTGTTGGTTTTTGTCAAACCTGATTGCGGATGCGAAGACATAGTTGTCCAAATGGCTGTTCAGTGTATGTGTGTGATTGAGTCCTTGTGTGCATCTGTTCGAATTTGTTTGTCATGATCATAACTTTGACATACATGTAGCAATCTTGTTTATGTTTGACATGAATGATAACCTCAGTGAGGCAGAGTGTCATGCACAAACTCCAGGATCCTATTTCAGAGGTCAAGGTCACAGTTTTATGTCAAACTTTGACATGCATGTAGGAATGTTGTTTATATTTGGCATGAATGTTAACCCCGGTGAGATGGAGAGTCATATGCAAACCCCAGGTTCCTATCTCAAAGGTCAAGGTCACAGTTGGAGGCAAAATGTCATGTCAGATCTTTTCCGGCCAGTAACTTTGACAAACTTTGAGGAATCTTGTTTATATTTGTCATGAATGTATAACTCAGCACGACGGACTCTACCTCAAAGATCAAGATCACAGTTAGGAGTCAAAGGGCGGGCTCAACATGTTGCTCGTTGGCATCTAGTCATGGTTTCTGGATAATAACTCATGAAAGGCTTGACAGATTTAAATAAGTTTTGGTACACTGATGTGACATCATAAAAAACAGGCCACATTAGACTTTGGCTACTAACCACCAATTTTTTTACTGAGTTACGGCCCCTTTCCAACTTCAGATTTGCCAAACTATTGGTTTTCGGAAAATAACTCAAGAAAGGCTTGACTGATTTAAATAATTTTTGGTACACAGATGTAACATCATAAAATGCAGCTCAAGTTTGACTTTGGCTACAAACCACTATTTTTAGCTCACCTGTCACATAGTGACAAGGTGAGCTTTTGTGATCACCCATCGTCCGTCATCCCTCGTCAGTCCGTCCGTGCGTCCGTCCATCAACAATTTCTTGTCTGCATGATAGTGGTTTCATTTATGATTTTATTTTAACCAAACTTGCACACAACTTGTATCACCATAAGATCTTGGTTTATTTGTTGAATTGGCCAGATACCGTTATGGGTTCTAGAGTTATGGCCCCTGAAAGGGCCAGAATTAGCTATTTTGACCTTGTCTGCACAATAGCAGCTTCATTTATGATTTAAATTTAATCAAACTTGCACAAAAGTTGTGTCACCATAAGATTTCAATTCCTTTCTTGAACCGGCCAGATCCCGTAATGGGTTCCAGAGTTATGGCCCCTGAAAGGGCCAAAATTAGCTATTTTGACCTTGTCTGCATAAAAGCAGCTTCATTTATAATTTTATTAGCTCACCTATCACATAGTGACAAGGTGAGCTTTTGTGATCACCCTTTTTCCGTTGTCAGTCCGTCTGTGCGTCCGTGCGTCTCGTGCGTCCCGTGCGTCCGTGCGTCAACAATTTCTTGTCTGCACGATAGTGGTTTCATTTATGATTTTATTTTAACCAAACTTGCACACAACTTGTTTCACCATAAGATCTCGGTTCATTTCTTGAACTGACCAGATCCCATTATAGTGTCCAGAGTTATGGCACCTGAAAGGGCCAAAATTAGCTATTTTGACCTTGTCTGCACAATATCAGCTTTATTTATGATTTGATTTTTACCAAACTGGCACACAACTTGTATCACCATAAGATCTTGGTTCCTTTCTTGAACTGGTCAGATTCCGTTATGGGTTCTAGAGTTATGGCCCCTGAAAAGGCCAGAATTAGCTATTTTGACCTTGTCTGCACAATAGCAGCTTCATTTATGATTTTATTTTAACCAAACTTGCACAAAACTTGTAACACCATAACATCTTGGTTCCTTTCTTGAACTGGCCGGATTCCTTTATGGTTTCCAGAGTTATGGCCCCTGAAAGGGCCAGAATTAGCTATTTTGACCTTGTCTGCACAATAGCAGCTTCATTTATGATTTGAATTTAATCAAACTTGCACAAAACTTGTGTCACTTGTGATTCCATGACAAATCAGATCCATTCGTAGGTTCCAGAGCTATTTTATATCTGATTACCTCCCCTGATTGTAAATTAGCTATTTTGACCTTGTCTGCAAAATATCAGCTTTATTTATGATTTGATTTTTGATCAAACTTGCACACAACTTGTATCACCACAAGATCTTGGATCCTTTCTTGAACTGGCCAGATTTCATCATTGGGTCCAGAGTTATGGCCCCTTAAAGAACATTTGCTGTTTTGGCTTTTGCAACCATATAGAGACTTCATTTATGGTTTGATTTGATACAAACTTCCAAAATGTCTTCAACAACAATAAATCTTGGATTCTATGACGAATCTGTCAGATGCAATCGTAGGTTCCAGAGTTATTTTATATCTGATTACCTCCCCTGATTGTAATCAAAATGGATTTATATCAGTAAGTTCTTATAAGACTTATTTGAAATTTCATTATTGTCATTAGTTGGACTGAGCCAATGAGGGTAGATAACTATGGACTGATTTTATATCAAATTACCTCCCTTTATTTCAAATTAAAATGGGTATATCTCCGTTACTAATGAAGATACTGATCTTAAATTTCATTTATGTCAACAGATTTATTTGGCAGATCGTTCTTTTGTTCACTTACAATATTTTTTTTCAATTACTTCCCTTTTAAGTTACTATAAATATCTTCTTTTTAGTAACTTCTTTGTTATTGGCTATAGGGAAAAACCGAGACCACTTTACTGTGGTACAACATGGATGGTACCTCCACTTTTAGGTGTATTTTGACATATCTGTACCTTGTAAGATTTTTTTTTCTTTTTGGTTAAATTTCTTCCCTTTGTTGTTCCTGTCCTTTGGAGTTAGATATTTTTTTCTGAGGACCATCTTGTCCTCAAGTGCAATGATAACAGGTGAGCGATATAGGGCCATCATGGCCCTCTTGTTTTAATCAAACTTGCACACAACTTGTATCACCACAAGATCTTGATTCCTTTCTTCAACTGGCCAGATTCCATTATGGGTTCCAGAGTTATGGCCCCTGATAGGGCCAGAATTGGCTATTTTGACCTTGTCTGCACAATAGCAGCTTCATTTATGATTTGAATTCAATCAGACTTGCACAATCTTGTGTCACCATAAGATCTTGGTTCCTTTCTTGAACCGGCCAGATCCCATAATGGGTTTCAGAGTTACGGCTCATGAAAGGGCCAAAATTAGCTATTTTGACCTTGTCTGCAAAATATCAGCTTTATTTATGATTTGATTTTTGATCAAACTTGCACACAACTTGTATCACCACAAGATCTTGGATCCTTTCTTGAACTGGCCAGATTCCATCATTGGGTCCAGAGTTATGGCCCCTTAAAGGTCCAACATTTGCTATTTTGGCTTTTGCAACCATATAGAGACTTCATTTATGGTTTGATTTGATACAAACTTCCAAAATGTCTTCAACAACAATAAATCTTGGATTCTATGACGAATCTGTCAGATGCAATCGTAGGTTCCAGAGTTATTTTATATCTGATTACCTCCCCTGATTGTAATCAAAATGGATTTATATCAGTAAGTACTTATAAGACTTATTTGAAATTTCATTATTGCCATTAGTTGGACTGAGACAATCGGGGTAGATAACTATGGACTGATTTTATATCAGATTACCTCCCTTTATTTCAAACTAAAATGGGTAATCTCCCTAACTAAATTAAATGAAGATACTGATCTGAAATTCCATTTATGTCAACAGGGACAATCAGGGAAGATACATATTGACTGAATTTATGACAAATTACCTCCCTTTACTTTTTATCTAAATGAATACACCTTAGCAGCTTCTAGTGAGATTGGTTTGAAACGTTATTTGTGTCTTCCATGGTAAGAAATAGTCATATAAGATAACTCTTGATTGAACGTTTATCGTTATGAATACTTTACTAATATATTGTTGTATAGGCTTGTACTCTGTATCTTCTACATGCATATACCAATGCATGATTACCTCCCCTGATTTTAATAAAAATGGATTTATCTCAGTAAATACTTCTAGAACTCATTTGAAATTTCATTATTGTCTTTAGTTGGACTGAGGCAATCAGGGTAGATAGCTATGGACTGATTTTATGTCAAATTACCTCCCTTCGTTTCAAATTAAAATAGGTGTATCTCAGTAACCAATGAAGATACTGATTTGAAAGGTCATTTGTGCCATCAGATGGACTCGGACAATCAGAGTAGATAACTTTTGACTGAATTTATGACACATTACCTCCCTTTATTTTATGTAAACGAATATATCTCAGCAGCATCTAATGAGATTGGTTTTAAATGTTATTTAAGTCTTCCAGGGTAAGGAATAGTCATGTTAGTACAAAAATGCAGCATTTGAGCCTAGGACCCTCAAACTTGGTATGGAAATTGGCCCTGACTAGGTCAAAAGGGACTGTTACAAGAAAATGTTTATTCTGATGATATTTAATGTGTATGCCTATGTGCTTTATGTCAAAACTTGATCATATCATTTTGAGCAATGGTACTCAGGAGAGCGATACAGGGCCATCATGGCCCTCTTGTTTAGCTCACCTGTCAGGTAGTGACAGGGTGAGCCGTTGTGATCACCCTTCATCTGTCGTCCATCATCAGTCTGTGCTTGCGTGCGTCCATCCACAATTTCCTTGTGAACACGATACAGACCACATTTTTAGCTCACCTGTCACATAGTGACAGGGTGAGCTTTTGTGATCGCCCTTCGTCCGTCCGTCCACAATTTATTGTGAACACGATAGAGACCACATTTTGCAAGCAATTTTGATCAAACTTGTACAAAATTTGTATTGGAATAATATCTCGGTTCCTTTCGAAAACTGGCCAGATCCAGTCATGGGTTCTAGAGTTATAGCTCCTTAAAGGGCTAGAATTTGCTATTGTGCGTGCGTCAACAATTTCTTGTCTGCACGATATTGGTTTCATTTATAATTTTATTTTAACCAAACTTGCACACAACTTGTATCACCATAAGATCTTGGTTTCTTTCTTGAACTGGCCAGATCCCGTTATGGGTTCCAGAGTTATGGCCCCTGAAAGGGCCAGAATTTGCTATTTTGACCTTGTCTGCACAATAGCAGCTTTATTATCTGATTTTTACCAAACTTGCGCAAAACTTGTATCACCATAAGATCTTGGTTCCTTTCTTCAACTGGCCAGATTCCATTATGGGTTCCAGAGTTATGGCCCCTGCTAGGGCCAGAATTAGCTATTTTGACCTTGTCTGCGCAATAGCAGCTTTATTTATGATCTGATTTTAACCGAACTTGCACACAACTTGTATCACTACAAGATCTTGGTTCCTTTCTTGAATAGGCCATATTCCATTATGGGTTCCAGAATTATGGCACCTGATGGGGCCAGAATTAGCTATTTTGACCTTGTGTGCACAATAGCAGCTTCATTTATGATTTGAATTTAATCAAACTTGCACAAAACTTGTGTCACCATAAGATCTTTTGGGTTCTTTCTTGAACCGGCCAGATCCCATAATGGGTTCCAGAGTATTGACCCCTGATAGGGCCAGAATTAGCTATTTTGACCTTGTTTGCACAATAGCAGCTTCATTTATGATTTTATTTTAACCACACATGCACACAACTTGTATCACCATAAGATCTTGGTTCCTTTGTTGAACTAGCCAGATTCCATCATGGGTTCCAGAGTTATGGCCCCTGAAAGGGCCAAAATCAGCTATTTTGACCTTGTCTTCACAATAGCAGCTTCATTTATGATTTGATTTTAACCAAACTTGCAAAGAACTTGTATCACCATAAGATCTCATTCGTTTTTATATGCCCGAAGGGATGTTTAATGTTACCTCCTCAGTTTCCGTCTGTCTGTTGGTTAGAAATTTCCCTTCCGTTCTGTAACTCTTGAACCCATTGAAGGATTTCAAATAAACCTGACACAATTGTTCACCTCATCAAAACAACGTGAAGAGCGCATGTTTCGGATGTCACACTTAGGGGTCAAAGGTCACATGACTTATATTGGGTCAAAAACTAGGTCACCCAGTCAAATCAAAGGAAAAACATGTTGACACTCTTGTTCATTTGATGTGTATGAAACTTGGTCAGAATGTTTGTCTGCCTGAAATATGGTATAAATTTTTATCTGGGTCATGTTGGGTCAAAAACTAGGTCACCAGGTCAAATCAAAGAATAAGCTTTTTTGCACCCTAAGGGGCACATTTGTTATTCTATCTTCATAAATTTTGGTCAGAATGTTTGTTATCATTAAGTCTTGAACAAGTTCGTATCAGGGTCATGTGGAGTAAAAAACTACGTCACTAGGTCAAATCAAGAAAATGCTTGTTTACAGTATGCCACATTTTTAGCTTACCTGAGCAATGTTTTTGTGATCGCTCAATGTCCGGCGTCCGTCGTCTGTCTGTCATCTGTCAACATTTAGCTTGTGTATGCAATAAGGGCTGTATTTGTGAACTGATCTTCATGAACTTTGGTCAGAATGGTAACCTTGATGAAATCTAGGCCAAGTTCGAAAATGGGTCATCTTGGGTCAAAAACTAGGTCACTAGGTCAAATCAAAGGAAAAGCTTGTTGACACTCTAGAGGCTACAAAATGATCAACTTGATTCAATCTAGACCAAATTCGAAAATTGTTCATCTGGGGTCAAAAACTAGGTTACTAGGTCAAATCAAAGAAAAACCTTGTGTATGCGATAGAGGCTGTAATTTTCAAAGGATTTTTTTGAATTTTGGTCATAATGCTTGCCTTGATAAACTCTAGGTCAATTTATGATAAGGGTCTTCTGGGGTTAAAAACTAGGTCACTAGGTCAAATCAAAGAAAAACCTTGTGTACTGGTTCTTCATGAAATTTGATCAGAATGTTTGTCTTGATGAAATCTCGGTTGAGTTTGAATATGGGTCATGTAGAGTCTAAAACTAGGTCATCGGGTTAAATTAAAGAACAACCTTATGTATGCAACAGGGTCTGCATTTTACACTGGATATTCATAAAAGAAAGTCAGAATGATTGCCTTGATGAATTCTAGACCAAATTCGAAAATTGGTCATCTGTGGTCAAAAACCAGGTCACTAGGTCAAATCAGAAAAAAACCTTGTGTATGCGATAGAGATTTTTCAGTTGATTTTCATGAAATTTGGTCAGAATGATAGGCTTGATGAAATTAAGGTCAGGTTCGAATATTGGTCATCTTGGGTCAAAAACTAGGACGCTAGGACAATCAAAGAAGAATGTTTTGTTGTAATAGAGGCTGTATTTTCCAATTGAGGTTCATGAAATTTGGTCAGAATGATTGCCTTGATCAAAACTAAGTCAAGTTCGAATGTAGGTCATCTTGGCTCGAAAACTAGGTCACTAGGTCAAATGGAAGAAACTATTTGTTTACACCTGAGACCACATTTTTAGTCCAATCTTAATGAAAATTAGTCAGAATATTTGTTTCTATGAAATCAGTAGGTCAAACATGTTTACACTGTTATGGTGTGTTTCTCAGGTGAGCGACATTTGTTTGGTCCAATCATACTGAAAATTGGTCAGAATATTTGTTCCCATGTAATAACTAGGTAAAATATGTTTACACTGTTATGGTGTGTTACACAAGTGAGCGACCTAGGGCCATCTTGGCCCTCTTGTTTGACATAGTTATGGCCCCTTTCCAACTTCAGATTTGCCAGACTCGTGGTTTCCATACAATAATTAGTTAGGAGTCTAAGGGCGGGCTCAACATGTTGCTACTTGGCATCTAGTCATGGTTTCTGGACAATAACTCATGAAAGGCTTGACAGAATGAGATTTAAATAATTTTTAGTACACAGATGTAACATCATAAAATACTGGGCAAGTTTGACTTTGTCTACAAACCACCAATTTTTTAGTTCACCAGAGCACAAAGTGCTCTAGATGAGCTTTTGTGACCAGTCATTGTCCAGCGTCCGTCGGCGTCCATCGTTGTTCATCATGCGTCGTCCATTGTCCATCATCTGTCAACATTTGACTTGTGAATAGAGGCAACATTTGTGACCCAATCTTTATGAAACTTGGCCAGAATGTTAGTCTTGACGATCTCTATGTCAAGATCGAAACTAGGTCATGTGGGGTCAAAAACTAGGTCAGTAGGCCAGATAAAAGGAAAAGCTTGTGAACACTCGAGAGGCCACAGTTTGACCCAATATTTATGAGACTTGGTCAGAATGATTGCCTTGATGATTTCTAAGTCAAGTTTGAATCTGGGTCATGTAGGGTCAAAAACTAGGTTACCCGGTCAAATCAAAGGAAAAGCTTATGCACACTTCAGAGGCCACAATTATGAACAATTTTTATGAAACATTGTCAGAATGTTTGTCTTGATGATCTCAAGGGCAAGTTCGAAACTGGGTCTTTTGGGATCAAAAACTAGGTCAGTAGGCCAGATCGAAGGAAAAGCTTGTGAACACTCGGGAGGCCTCAGTTGTGACCAAATATTTATGAAACTTGGTCAGAATGATTGACTTGATGATTTCTAGGTCAAGTTCGAATATGGGTCATGTGGGGTCAGAAACTAGGTCACCTGGTCAAATCAAAGGAAAAACTTGTGAACACTTTAGAGGCCACAATTTTGACTCAATCTTTATGACACTTGGTCAGAATGTTTGTCTTGATGATTCCTAGGTCAAGTTTGAAAGTGGGTCATGTGCGGTCAAAAACTAGGTCACTGTGCCAGATCAGAGGAAAATCTTGTCAACACTCTAGAGACCACAATTTAAGTTTGAAACTCATGAGAATTGATCCGAATGTTTTTCTTGATAATCTATAGGTCATGTTTGAATCTGTGTCATGTGGGGTCAAAAACTAGGTCACCCGGTGAAATCAAACGAAAAGCTTGTTAACACTCTATGGGCAACAGTTAAGACCCAATCTTTATGAAACTTGGCCAGAATGTTTATCTTGATTATTTCTAAGTCATTTCCGAAACTGGGTCATATGGGATCAAAAACTAGGTCAGTAGGCCAGATCAAAGATAATGCTTGTGAACACTCAGATGCCACAGTTGTGACTCAATATTTATGAAATTTGGTCAGAATGTTTGTCTTGATGATCTCTAATTAAAGTTTGAATCTGGGTCAGGTTGGTTCGAAAACTAGATCAGTAGGTCAGATCAAAGGAGAAGCTTATGAACACTCTAGAGGCCACAGTTGTGACTCAATCTTTATGAAATTGTGTCAGAATGTTTGTCTTGATAATCTCTAGGTCAAGTTCGAATCTTGGTCATGTGCGGTCAAAAGTAGGTCAGTAGGCCAGATCAATGGAAAAGATTGTGAACACTGTAGAGGCCACAGTTGTGACTCAATATTTATGAAACTTGTCAGAATTATTGTTTTTATAATTTCTAGGTCAAATTTGAATTTTGGTCATGTGGGGTCAAAAACTAGGTCACCCGGTCAAATCAAAGGAAAAGCTTGTAAACACTTTAGAGGCCACAATTTTGACTCAATCTTTATGAAACTTGGTCAGAATGTTTTTCTTGATAATTTCTATGTCAAGTTTGAAACTGGGTCATGTGAGGTTAAAAACTAGGTCACTATGCCAGATCAAAGGAAAATCCTGTCAACACTCTAGAGACCACAATTTAAGTTTAAATCTCATGAGAAATAATCAGAATGTTTGTCTTGATAATCTATAGGTCGTGTTTGAATCTGGGTCATGTGGGGTCAAAAACTAAGTCAACCGATGAAATCAAAGGAAAAGCTTGTGAACACTCTATAGGCCACATTTGTGACCCAATTTTTATGAAACTTGGCCAGAATGTTTATCTTGATGATTTCTAGGTCAGATTTGAATCTGGGTCATATGGGTCAAAAACTAGGTCAGTAGGCCAGATCAAAGTAAAAGCTTGTGAACAGGTAAGAGGCCACAGTTGTGGCTCAATGTTTATGAAATTTGGTCAGAATGTTTGTCTTGATGATCTCTAGGTCAAGTTTGAATCTGGGTCATAGGGGTCAAAAAGTAGGTCAGTAGACAAGATCAAAGGAAAACCTTATGAACACTCTAGAGGGCACAGTTGTGACCCCGTATTTATGAAACTTTGTCAGACTGTTTGTCTTGATAATTTCTATGTCAAGTTTGAAACTGGGTCATGTGAGGTCAAAAAACTAGGTCTCTATGCCAGATCAAAGGAAAATCTTGTCAACACTCTAGAGACCACAATTTAAGTTTAAATCACATGAGAAATAATCAGAATGTTTGCCTTGATAATCTATAGGTCATGTTTGAATCTTGGTCATGTGGGGTCAAAAACTAGGTCAACCGGTGAAATTAAAGGAAAAGCTTGTGAACACTCTATAGGCCACATTTGTGACCCAATCTTTATGAAACTTGGCCAGAATGTTTATCTTGATGATTTCTAGGTCAAATGTGAATCTGGGTCATATGGGTCAAAAATTAGGTCAGTAGGCCAGATCAAAGTAAAAGCTTGTGAACAGGTAAGAGGCCACAGTTGTGGCTCAATGTTTATGAAATTTGGTCAGAATGTTTGTCTTGATGATCTCTAGGTCAAGTTTGAATCTGGGTCAAAGGGGTCAAAAAGTAGGTCAGTAGACAAGATCAAAGGAAAATCTTATGAACACTGTAGAGGCCACAGTTGTGACCCAGTATTTATGAAACTTTGTCAGAATGTTTGTCTTGATGATTTCTAGGTCAGTTTCGAAACTGGGTCATGTGGGGTCAAAAACTAGGTCTGTAGGTAAGATCAAAGGAAAACCTTGTGAACATTCTAGAGGCCACAGTTGTGACTCAATCTTTATGAAACTTGGCCAGAATATTTTTCTTGATGATCTCTAGGTCCAGTTTTAATCTGGGTCATTTGGGGTCAAAAACTAGGTCACTTGGTCAGATCAAAGGAAAAGTTTGTGAACACTCTACAGGCAACAGTTGTGACTAAATCTACATGAAACTTGGTCAGAATGTTTGTCTTGATGATCTTTAGGGAAAATTGGACACTGTGTCATTTGTGGTCAAAAACTAGGTCATTAGGCCAGAGAAAACTCTGGTGAGCGTTATAGGGCCATCATGGCCTTTTTGTTTTTAGCTCACCTGTCACAAAGTGACAAGGTGAGCTGTTGTGACCGCTTGATGTCCGTCGTGCGTCGTCCGTCAACAGTTTCTAAAAAATGTTCTTCTTGAAAACCATTGGGCAGAATTACACCAAACCTCACAGGAATGATCCTTAGTTGGCCCCCTTTCAAAATTGTTTAAAGAATTGAATTCCATGCAGAACTTTGGTTGCCATGGCAACCAAAAGGAAAAAAATTAAAAATCTTGTCCAAAACCACAGGGCCTAGGGCTTTGATATCTGGTGTGTAGCATCATCTAGTGGTCCTCTACCAAGATTGTTAAAATTATCCCCCTAGAGTCAAATATGGCCCTGACCCGGGGGTCCCAAGTTTTACATAGACTTATATAGGAAAAAAAGTTTAGAAATCTTCTTGTCTGAAACCACAACACTTAGACTTTTGATATTTGGTTTGAAGCATTGTCTTATGGTCCTCAACCAAAATTGTTCAAATGAACCCCTTGGGTGAAAAAGTGGCCCTGCCCTGGGGGTTCCAAGTTTTACATAGACTTATATAGGAAAAAGCTTTAAAAATCTTCTTGTCTGAAACCATACGACCTAGGCTTTTGATATATGGTATGATGCATTGTCTAGTAGTCCTCTACCAAAATTGTTCAAATTATGCCCCTGGGGTTAAAAGAGGCCCCGCCCTGGGGTCACTTAGTTATTATGTGAGTTATATAGGAAAAATACTTAAAAAATCATCTGATCCTATTTCCAAGACTGTTAAATTATAATTACCTGATGACCCCAAGTAATATGATGTCACTTGACTGTGACCCTGACCCACTCTCTTGTTTTTAGCTCACCTGAGCACGAAGTGCTCAAAGGTGAGCTTTAGTGATCACCCTGTGTCCGGCGTCCGTCGTCGTCCGTCGTCCGTCCGTCCGTCCGTCCGTCCGTCGTCAACAATTTGACTGTTAACACTTTAGAGGTCACATTTTTGGCCCAATCTTAATGAAACTTAGTCAGATTGTTACCCTCGATAAAATCTTGGACGAGTCCGATATTGGGTCATCTGGGGTCAAAAACTAGGTCACCAGGTCAAATCAAAGGAAAAGCTTGTTAACACTCTAGAGGTCACAATTTTGGCCCAATCTTAATGAAACTTGGTCAGAATGTTACCCTCAATAAAATCTTGGATGAGTTTGATATTGGGTCATCTGGGGTCAAAATCTAAGTCACCAGGTCAAATCAAAGGAAAAGCTTGTTAACACTCTAGAGGTCACAATTTTGACCCAATCTTAATGAAACTTGGTCAGAGTGTTATCCTTAATAAAGTCTTGGACGAATTTGATATTGGGTCATCTGGGGTAAAAAACTAGGTCACCAGGTCAAATCAAAGGAAAACTTTTTAACACTGTAGAGGCCGCATTTATGACTATATCTTCATAAACTTGGTCAGAATGTTAAACTTGATGATCCTAAGGTCAGTTTCGAATCTGGGTCATGTAGAATCAAAAACTAGGTCACCCGGTCAAATCAAAGGAAAAGCAAATTAACACTGTAGAGGCCACATTATGACCGTATCTTAATGAAACTTGGTCAGAATGTTTATCTTGGTGATCTTTAGGTCAAGTTTAAATCTGGGTCAGCTGGGATCAAAAACTAGATCACTAGGTCAAATCAAAGGAAAAGCTTGTTAACACTCTAGAGGCCACATTTATGACTGTATCTTCATGAAACTTAGTCAGAATGTTAAACTTGATGATCCTTAGGTCATATTCGAATCTGGGTCATGTCGGGTCAAAAACTAGGTCACGGGGTCAAATCAAAGGAAAAGCTTGTTAACTCTCTAGAGGCCACATTTATGACTGTATCTTCATGAAACTTAGTCAGAATGTTAAATTTGATGATCATTAGGTCAAGTTCGAATCTGGGTCATGTTGGGTCAAAAACTAGGTCACGGGATCAAATCAAAAGAAAAGCTTTTTAACACTCTAGAGGCCACATTTATGACTGTATCTTCATGAAACTTAGTCAGAATGTTAAACTTGATGATCTTTAGGTCAGGTTCGAATCTGGTTCATGTTGGGTCAAAAACTAGGTCACCAGGTCAAATCAAAGGAAAAATCTTGTTAACACTCTAGAGGCCACATTTATGACTGTATCTTCATGAAACTTAGTCAGAATGTTAATCTTGTTGATCTTTAGGTCAATAGGTCAGGTGAGCGATACAGGGCCTCCATGGCCCTCTTGTTTAAGATACAACCTTGAAATTTTGATGACGTACACAGTTTTGCACTCAAATCATAAAACTGAATTTCATTGACCATGAATGTGACCTAATGACTTTCTTAACATTTTATCATCATTTTGACATTTGAAACATGTAGCTCATATTACTTAGGTGAGCGATCAAGGGTCATCATGACCCTCTTGTTTAAGATACAGCCTTGGAATTTGGCTGGCATGTACAGTTTTACACACCAATTTTAGAACTGACTTTCATTGACCATGAATGTGACCTACTGACCTACTTTCTAATATTTTAGCATCAGTGTGCCATTTTAAACATGTGGCTCATATTACTCAGGTGAGCGATTCAGGGTCATCATGACCCTCTTGTTCTAAAAAATTCTTCTTGAAAACCACTGGGCAGAATTACACCAAACTTCACAGGAATGATCCTTGGGTGGTCCCCTTTCAATATTTTCAAAGAATTGAATTCCATGCAGAGCTCTGGTTGCCATGGCAACCGAAAGGAAGAACTTTAAAAATCTTCTTATCCAAAACCACAAGGCGTAGAGCCTTGATATTTGGCATGTGACATCATCTTATTCAAATTGTGCCACTGAGATGAAAAGAGGCCCCGCCCCGGGGGTCACAAGTTTTATACAGTCTTATATTGTAAAAAACTTTAAAAATCTTCTTGTCTAAAACCACATGACGAAGGCCTTTGATATTTTGTATGTAACATTGCCTTGTGGTCCTCTACCAAAATTGTTCAAATTATGCCCCTGGGGTGAAAAGAGGCCCTGCCCTGGGGGTCTCGTGTTTAACATAGACTAGAAAAAAATTAAAGATATTCTTGTCTGAAAGTTCAAGGCCTAGGCATTTGATATTTGGTGTGTAACATTGCCTGGTGGATCTCTAACAATTAAGTTTGTTCAAATTATGCCCCTGGGGTGAAAAGAGGCTCTGCCCTGGGGGTCACTTGTTATAATTATGAGTTATATAGGAAAAAATACTTAAAAAATTATCAGGTCATATTTCCTAGACTGTTTAATTATAATTACCTGATGACCCAAGCAATTAGGGATTACTTGACCTACTGACCTACTTTCTTGTTTTCTAAGATATAGCCTTGAAAGTTGGATGACATGTACAGTTTTGCACACCAATCTTAAAACTGTCTTTCAGTGGCCATGAATGTGACCTACTTTCTAATATTTTAGCGTCAGTTTGTCATTTGAAACATGTGGCTCATATTACTCAGGTGAGCGATTCAGGGTCATCGTTACCCTCTTGTATGCAAATTTTAATCGAAGTGTTTTGTTATAACATATTGTATATATAGTACAATATTTATTTACATCATTGACAGGTATCAGTTCAGTATGTTATACTGCAGTAGAGAAAATTAGGTGCCTTTCAGTAGGGGACTTTGTATTGCATGGCAATACTTCATTTACTTGTTCAGCATAAGTATACTGTAGTATTTCCTGTATTATTCTTCAGCAACCGCGAGTTGGAATTTAGCAAACGGTCAAGGGAAACTTTACTATTAGAGGAGATGTGCATATTATCTTGTGTTCCGGTCGAATTATTTTATCTGAGTTATTGCCTTTTGATTATTATGTCTCCCACCATACAGCGATGTTCACGAAATTCGAACAAAATGTGTTTGCCAATAAGTCCTAGGCTAAGTTCTATAATTAGCCAAATCGCCCCAGGCACTTTTGAATTATGGTCCTTGAATTTTAATTGTAACCATTCATCCAAACCACCCAGACTTCCCAAAATTTACTGATTCGAACCATTCATCCAAACCACACAGACCTCCCAAAAGTTACTAATCGGAATCATTCACCCAAAGCACCTTGTGGGAGAAAATGCGCTTTTCTCAAAGCAACTCTAGTTCAACATAGTATACTATAGTACCATTTCTTGTCCGCAGTATTCCTCCAACAACTGGCTTGAATTCGTTGAAACTGCATAGGAAATTTTATTTGTTCTTTTAATATGCAAGAAACGTTTTGGGGAACATCCATCGGTTTAACTAGTACCTTCTTGTCATTCCATATACTGAGTCCAGGCTTTATTCTATGTCATCTGGCTGAATGACCTTACACCATTACTGCTGGTTTATTCAAATACAAAAAACGCCCTTAAGAATAGGTCTCAGTCAGTTACTAGTAGCATGTGGTTCTGGGACGATCTGTGTATGAAAAGAATTGGAACCACTGCCTTACCCTTGCATGATCGTAAGAGGCGACTAATAGGGTCTTAACACTTGGTTTTGCAGTAACTGTGATTCCAGCAGGTATGCAAATTTTGATTCCATACCTCATGTTTTTATTTCGATGTAAATGAGATGTGGAACCAAAATTTGTAGTCCTGTTTGGCGCCATATAACCTATACTGTGTTGGTGTGCCGTACAACCCAAATAGATAAAATAAATAAACAGTCAGTTAGCATATTTCTTTTATTTCTAATCAGATTTCCAGAAACTGGAGGACGTATTTAGAAGAACCAAATTGGAAGAAGCTTCATTGAAATTGTACCCTGTTCCAGTATCCAGCTGTATAATTGTTGCTAACTTGGCGTCCGAAGTAACCAAGGACACTATTGAGTTCTATTTTGAAAACACTCGAAAAAGCGGTGGCGGGCAAGTTGAGAAGGTGGTGATGAATGAAGATGACACATGCATTGTATACTTTGCAGATTATACAAGTAAGTACTTGCCATCAAATGATTACAACAAGCTGTAAAGCTTTAAAAAAATAAGGTATAGTTAGAGTTTGACTTGCTGAAATTCAAGAAGACAGAAAATGTTGAGATAATAGTACAATTTTGTCAATTATAGTTCCTACTTCTTTCATTCATCTGATCTTATTGAATGATTCGTGCATGACTAGAAAAATTATGTAACAGTAATAATTTGAAAAAGTATTTGTTTTCAGTTATTGAAAAGGTTTTAGAAAGGACACACACTTTAGGTGGACAAAAGTTAGATGTGAAACGATACCAGGAATGCCTTGGCAGACCAGAAGGAGAAATAGCTGAACGTATTTTACATGTACCAGAAGACTTTGTGCTAAAGGATGTTGATCCTCAAAAAATAAAATTCATGAAACATTCCAGCGCAAATCGTTCAGCTTTAGAAGCACAGCTGGACACTGTTTACACGAAGATATGTTGGCCTGATGAAACTGGACATGTTGTATTGACATGTACAATAACAAAAGAAGTGAAGGACTGTTTCAAATTAGTAAAGCAATGGAATGAGACAGCAGAGCAGAACTTTCGTGACTTCATGAAGAATATTATTGTTAACAAAGTGCCAGTGCTGCAGGATATTTGGTCTAAAGTAATGGAAGAACTAAAAACTGTCACAATAAATAATCCAGAAGCTGTTGCTATATTTGTAGATAAAAATGAGTGTGTTATAACAGCTGTAGGGAACAAACATGTTACTGAAAGTCTTTCAAAGAAGGTTGATGACATCACAAAAAAAGTCATGGAAGAAGTGGAGAAGGAACGTGAAAAAATTAAAGAAGTTTTGACAACATTGAAGTTAATTGAAACAAAAATGCTTTTAGCTGACAAATTTCCCACAGAAATGGAGAAAATATTCCCTGACCTAAAGGTAAAAATAAACCAAAACAAAAATGAGATTGTTTTTGAAGGGCCATTAGGGCAGGTACGTGATGCAAAATTGAAGATGTATGAAATGAAAAGCAGATTTGCAGCTGCTAGTATTGACAAAATATCCGATCTAGCAGCTGGGATGTTCCTTTTGAAACAGACAAAAGAACACATAGTTAAAAAATTAAAAGCTAGTCATCTCACAGCAGTGTGGGATATCATAGACGGAGGCTTGGTTGTATACAGCACATCTGATGAACAAATTCAACATTGTTTGAGTGTAATACGTGAGTCAGTCATTGAAAACACTATTGCTCTTAAAAAAGCTTCCAAAACAGTGGTGAACTCAGAAGGTTGGCAAACTAAAGTTGATGAATTACATGCTCACCATACTGGAAAAAGCTACATAAAAGTACCAGAGGATGCTAGTAAAGTTCAGATTTGTGCTACAGATGATATATCAAATGAAATAGTAGATAGTGTGAAAAAGTTCCTTCGTTTGAACACTGTGACAGAAGTAAAAGTCACATGTACCAAGAATGTCCATCGTCTGATTGAAAGGCATCATAAAACCGAACTTCAAAATACTGCAAAACGTTTACAGCACAGTCATGTACAGATAGTGTCAATACCAGGATATGGAGGATTTGAAGTCCATGGAACGGAAGATGGTATCCAAGAAGCAAGATCAGATCTGTTGGCATTATTAAAAAGAGTACAACAACGTGAACATATCTTGAGCAAACCTGGGTTAGCTGAGCACATGCAAACCCCGAAAGGAAAAGACAACCTTAATACAATAGAAAGTACACTGGCATGTGTGGTGTCTGTGAAGGGTGATGATTATGCTGAGGAAATTATTGATGATCCCTATGATGCAATTCCAGCAGACAGTGAGGTGAATGAAAATATTGGAATTAAAGGACTGAAAATCATAGGTTATTGTAAGGCATATGATTGTAGGAATATATATACAGCAGAGGGTGACATGACAGAACTGACTGTTGGTATGATTGTAAACTCAGCTGATGACAAACTCAGTTTAACTGGAGGACTTGGAAAAGCTCTTGTACAAAAAGGTTTGCTTTACATAATTTTAACTTTAAGTTTTTCTTAAAACAAAGTTATTCATGAGAAGCCAGATTTTACCTAAGAATGATGATTAGGTAGGGAAGTTGTGCAAATTCTACTCAACGGGCATTTGGCTTGCTGAATCTTTTCGAAGTTAATTGCCCTTACCTCAGGAAACACAGATCTGATCCATAAAACCCTCGTAGACAGGTCAATTTTGTTTAAAATGGGTAATTGCCAGAAGCTAGAGCATTCTCACATGAACTTTGTTAGAAAGATGAAATTAGTAAAAAGATTGACTTTTGACTGCGCTGCTTAAAGGGCAAAAAAAATAAAAAATAGATATGCACACATTGTACAATGCTAGCTAGTTGATTTTCAGTTATTTTAAGGTCAGGTAATCTCCTAACCAAAGTATCGTAATAAAAGTTTTAACAGGGTTTATTAGCACACCCTAGCTTGGAGTGCTCAAGATGAGTTATTGTGTCTGGTCATTGTCTGTCGTCCGTTGTCCATTGTGCATGGTCCGGCTTGCGTCAACATTTGCCTTGTTAAGACTCTAGAGACCATAGTTTTACCCAAACATTATGAAACTTGGTCGGAATAATTGTATAGATGATCTCTAGGTCAAGTTCAAAACTGGATCATGTGGGGTCAAAAGACTAGGTCAGTAGGCTAGATCAAAGGAAAATCTTGTTAACACTCAAGAGGTCACATTTATGACCCTATCTTCATGAAATTTAGTCAGAATGTTTATGTTGATGATCTTTAGGCCAGGTTAGAATCTGGATCACGTTGGGTCAAAAACTAGGTCACCCATTCAAATCAAAGGTAAATCTTGTTAACACTCTAGAGGCCACATTTATGACCCTATCTTGGTCAGAATGTTTATCTTGATCTTTTAGGCCAAGCTTGAAACTGCGTCATGTGGGGTCAAAAACTAGGTCACTAGGCCAGATCAAAAGAAAATCTTGTTAATACTGTAGAGACCACATTTTCAGTTTGAAACTCATGAGATCTGGTAAGAATGTTTGTCTTGATGACCACTAGATCAAGTTCTAACCTGTGTTATCTGGGGTCCAAAACTAGGTCACTCAGTCAAATTAAAGGATAAGCTTGATAACTCTCTAGAGGCCACATTTATGACCCTATCTTCTTGAAACTTAGTCAGAATGTTTCTTGAAGATCTTTAGGCCATGTTGGAATCTGGGTAATTTACTAGGGCACTTGAACAGATCAAAGCATAATATTTTTAATAATCTGGAGACCACATTTTAAGTTTTAAACTCATGAGAATCGGCTAGAATGTTTGTCTTGAAGAAATCTAGGCAAAATTGGAATCTGGGTCATCTTGGGTCAAAAACTAGGTCACCTGGTCGAATAAAAGAAAAACTAGGTGTAGGTAATAGTGACTGCATTTTGCAATGGATACTCATGAAATTTGATTAGAATGATCTTCTTGATAAAATCTAGGTCAGGTTCGAATATGGTTCATCTGGGGTCAAAAACTAGGTCACCTAGTCAGATCAAAGACAACATTTTGTATGCAATAAGGGCTGCATTTTTCATCTGATGTGCATGAAACTTTGTCAGAATGTTTGTCTCCGTGAAATCTCGGATGGGTTTTTATTTGGGTCACATTGGGTCAACAACTAGGTCACCAGGTAAAATAAAAAAAAAAAAGCTGTTTACACTTAAGAGGCCTCTTTTTTGGTCCAATCTTCACGAAGCTTTTGTCAGAATGTCGAAAAAAAATCACTAGAGGCCACATTTTTGCTCCAGTCTTAATGAAACTTGGTCAGAATGTTTATCTCCTTAAAAGCGCAGACGAGTTTGAAACTGGGTCGTGTGGTGTCAAAAACAGGGTCACTATGTCAAACATGTTTGTTAAGGTGTGTTGCTCTGGTGAGCGACCTAGGGCCATCACGGCCCTCTTGCTTTTAAAGTTAAATCTTAATACACCCTTTTGAAAATGTAAATACCTTATGAATTTTCATATTTGAAGGTGGCAAAGAAATACAAAAGGAATGTACTGACTACATAAATGATGAAGGCAGACTTGATGACGGTGATGCATTTGTTAGTACTGCAGGAAAGTTAAAGGCAGATTTTATCGTACATGTAAGGGGACCGGTTTGGAAGGGAGGCATGAAGAAGGAAGATGAGATGTTGACAGAAGCTGTCTTTAAGTGTCTTCAGCAAGCTTCTGCAAGAAGTCTCACATCAGTTGCTATGCCAGCTATAAGTTGTGGTACATACGGGTGAGTATTTAATAATATTTTTCATTATTTTCGACTTGACCAGAATCACCGATCATCTGCAAGCCAGATGGATGGCTTCTTCATATGATGACACAATACAGGAAAGAGAGTGATCAGTTACCTTCACGATTTGCCTTCCTCGAAGGCTTGTTAAACTGAATAATCATTGATGAACCTTCATTTTTTGATGGCCCTGTGCGTCGTCAGTCGTCCGCCATCAACAATTTGACTGTTAACACTCTAGAGGTAACAATTTTGGCCCAATTCTAATGAAACTTGGTCAGAATGTTACCCTCAATAAAATCTTGGACAAATTGGATATTGCGTCATCTTGGGTCTAAAACTAGGTCACAAGGTCAAATCAAAGTAAAAGCTTGTTAACACACTAGAGGCCACATTTTTGACACTGTTTTTGTGAAACTTGGCCAGAATGTTTATCTTGATGACCTCTATGCCAGGTTGGAATCTTGGTTATGTTGGGTCAAAAACTAGGTCACATGGTCAAATCAAAGGAAAAGCTTGTTAACACTCTAGAGGCCACATTTATGACCTTAACTTCATGAAACTTGGTCAGAATGTTTATCTTGATGATTCCTAGGCCATTTTCAAATCTGGGTCACGTGGGTTCAAAAAATAGGTCACTAGACCACAACAAAGGAAAATCTTGTTAACACTCTAGAGACCAAATTTTAAGTTTGATACCCATGAGAAATAGTCAGACTATTTGCCTTGATGATCTCTAGGTCAAGATTGAATCTGGGTCATTTGGGGTCAAAAACTAGGTCACCAAGTCAAATTAAAGGAAAAGCTTGTAAACACTCTAGAGGCCATATTTATGACCTTATCGTCATGAAACTTGGTCAGAATGGTTATCTTGATAGGTCACTAGGCTAGATCAAAGGAAAATCTTGTTCACACTAGAGACCACATTTAAAGTTTGGAACTCATGAGAATTGGTCAGAATGTTTGTCTTGATGATTTCTAGATCAGGTTTGAATCTGTGTCATGTGAAGTCAAAAGCTAGGTCACCTAGTCAAATTAAAGGAAAAGCTTGTTAACACTATAGGCCAAATTTATGACCCTATCTTCATGAAACTTTGTCAGAATGTTAATCTTGATGACTTGTAGGTCAAGTTTGAATCTGGGTCATGTGGGGTCAAAAACTAGGTCACCCAGTCAAATTAAAGGAAAAGCTTGCAAACTCTCTAGAGGCCACATTTATCATCCTATTGTCATGAAACTTGGTCAGAATGTTTATCTTGATGATCTTTATGCCAAATTCGAAACTAGGTCATGTCGGGTGAAAAACTATGTCAATAGGCTAGATCAAAGGGAAATCTTGTTCACACTCTAGATACCACATTATAAGTTGGAAACTCTTGAGAATTGGTCAGAATGTTTGTCTTGATTATTTTTAGGTCAGGTTTGAATCTGGGTCATTTGGGGTAAAAAACTGGGTAACCCAGTCAAATCAAAGGAAAAGCTTGTTTAAACTCTAGGCCCACATTTTGTATTCAATCTTCAGAAAACTTGGTCAGAATGTTTGGTATCATAAAATCTTGTATGATTTAGACTTTGGGTCATGTAGGGTCAAGAACTAGGTCATTTTGAAAAATCAAAAGAAAAGTTTATTTATACTTGAGGCCACTTTTTTTGCTCTAATCTTCACGAAACTTTTTCAGAATGTTTGTTTTCATGAAATCATCGACGAATTTCAATTTGGGTCATGTGGCAATTTGGGTCATGTGGGGTCGGAAACTATGTCACTAGGTCAAATGAAAGAAAATGCTATTTTACACTCGGGCCACATTTTTTGGTCCAATCTCTCCACGAAATTTCGGACAGGTGAAAAAATTAGCTCCGGTTTGGTAAAAACCTAGGTTACTGGGCCAGATCGAAGAAAAAAACACTAGAGGCCACAGTTTTGCTCCAATCTTCATGAAACTTGGTCAGAATGTTTTATTACCTTGAAAACTCAGACAAGTTTGAAACTGGGTCATATGGTTTCAAAACCTTGGTCACTAGGTCAAACATGTTTGTTATGTTGTGTTACTCTGGTGAGCTTTTTAGCTCACCTAAGCAGTGCACAGGTGAGTTTTTCTGATCGCTCAATGTCCGGCGTCCGTCGTCTGTCGTCTGTCAACATTTAGCTTGTGTATGCGATAGAGGCTGTATGTTTCAACTGATCTTCATGAATGATTGCCTTGATGGAATCTAGGCCGAGTTCGAAAATGGGTCAATTGGGGTCAAAAACTAGGTCACTAGGTCGAATCAAAGAAAAACCTTGTGTATGCGATAGAGGCTGTATTTTAGCTCACCAGAGCCAAAGGCTCAGGGTGAGCTTTTAGGATCACTCACCATCCGGCGTCCGTTGTCCGTAAACTTTTACTTTAAACGACATCTCCTCATAAACCACTAGGCAAATTTCATCCAAACTTCACAGGAATGTTCCTTGGGTGAAGCTCTACAAAAATTGTCCAAAGAATTGAATTCCATGCAGAACTCTGGTTGCCATTGCAACCGAAAGGAAAAACTTTAAAAATCTTCTTCTCAAAAACCAGAAGCCCTAGAGCTTAGATATTTGGTGTGAAGCATTGCCTAGTGGACCTCTACCAAGTTTGTTCAGATCATGACCCCGGGGTCAAAATTGACCCCGCCCCAGGGGTCACTTGATTTTACATAGGAAAATCTTAAAAAATCTTCTTTTCAAAAACCAGAAGCCCTAGAGCTTAGATATTTGACATGTAGCATTGCCTAGTGGACCTCTACAAACTTTGTTCAAATAATGACCGCCAGGGTCAAAAATGACCCCGCCCCACAGGTAACTTGATTTTACATACGAAAATCTTCAAAAAATTTCTAAAAATAAACCAGAAGGCCTAGAGCTTAGATATTTCACATGTAGCATTGCCTAGTGGACCTCTACAAACTTTGTTCAAATCATGACCCCCCCGGGGTCAAAATTGACCCCCGCCTCAGGGGTCACTTGATTTTACATAGGAAAATCTTCAATTTTTTTTTCTAAAAATCAACCAGGAGGTCTAGATCTTAGATATTTGACATGTAGCATTGCCTAGTAGACTTCTACAAAATTTATTCAAATCATGACCCCCGGGGTAAAATTGGCCGCCCCAGGGGTTACTTGATTGTATATCGGAAAATCTTCCAAAAAAATTCTAAAAATCATCAGTTTGACATTTGAAACATGTAGCTCATATTACTCTGGTGAGCGATCCAGGGTCATCATGACCCTCTTGTTCAATTAACCTTCTTGAATTTTGGTCAGAATGATTACCTTGATGAAATCTAGGAGAGTTCGAAAATGGGTCATCTGGGGTCAAAAACTAGGTCACTATGTCAAATCAAAGGAAAACCTTGTGTATGCGATAGAGGCTGTATTTTTCAATTAATCTTCATTAATTTTGGTCAGAATGATCGCTTTGATGAAATCTAGGACAAGTTTGAATATGGGTCATCTGGGGTCAAAAAGTAGGTCACTAGGACAAATCAAAGAAAAACCTTGTGTATGCGATAGAGGCTGTATTTTTCAATTGATCTTCCTGAAATTAAGTCAGAATGATTGCATTGATGAAATCAATCTCGTTTTTGAATAACGGTCATCTGGGGTCAAAAATTAGGTCACTAGGTGAAATCAATGAAAAACTTTTTGTATGCGATAGAGGCTATATTTTTCAATTGATCTTCCTGAAATTAAGTCAGAATGATCGCCTTGATTAAATCTAGTTAAAATTTGAATATGGGTCATCTTGGTCAAAAAGTATGTCACTAGGTCAAATAAAAGAAAAACCTTGTGTATGCAATAGAGGCTGTATTTTTCAATTGATCTTCATGAAATTTGGTCAGAATGATTGCCTTGATAAAATCTACATTAAGTTTGATTATGGGTCATCTTTGCTCAAAAAGTAGGTCACTAAGTCAAATCAAAGAAAGCCCTTCTGTATGCAATAGAGGTTGTATTTTTCAATTGAGCTTCATGAAATTTGGTCAGAATGATTGCCTTGATGAAAT
Source organism: Mercenaria mercenaria (assembly GCF_021730395.1). NCBI lineage: Eukaryota > Metazoa > Mollusca > Bivalvia > Venerida > Veneridae > Mercenaria > Mercenaria mercenaria. The sequence goes on along the minus strand of NW_026460903.1, from coordinate 405 downwards.
ATAGGTCAAGTTCGAATATGGGTCATCTGGGTAAAAAAGTAGGTCACAAGGTTACATCAAAGTAAAACCTTGTGTATGCGATAGAGGCTAAATCTTTTCAACTGATCTTCATGAAATTTTGTCAGAATGATAGCCTTGATGAAATCTAAGTCGAGTTTGAATATGGGTCATCTGCGGTCAAAAACTAAGTCACTAGGTCAAATCAAGGAAAAACCTTGTGTATGCAATAGGGGCTGCATTTAAAATTTTTACACTGGATTTTCATGAAATCTGGTCAGAATGGTTGCCTTGATGAAATATAGGTCAAGTTCGAATATGGGTCATCTGGGTAAAAAAGTAGGTCACAAGGTTACATCAAAGTAAAACCTTGTGTATGCGATAGAGGCTAAATCTTTTCAACTGATC
>NW_026460902.1:0-8682 GCF_021730395.1 Mercenaria mercenaria | reverse complement strand
ATTTTGTTACATACAAATAAAAAAAGATTTTGCCCGGGTCGTGGTGCCTGGATACATTCAACATATAAAAATATGGCCGATCTGAATATTTAAATATATTTGAAATAAGACCTGGAATTATCTTAGATTTTTAAGATTTTATAAGCATAAACCAACAATAAAAAATAAATGTACAAAATTATGCTTTTAAAGTGGTGTGTTTATAGTCAGAAAAACCGGAATTATATAATAGATATTAAGATTTTTTTAAAAGGGTGGAGCTCTCCGGGTGAACCGTATAAACGACTAAAAGCCCAATATCACATTTTATATTTTAGGTGGCGGAATGATAGGCCTCAGGATGATTGTTTTACTTTTGGTTATTTGATATGTAAACATAACAGCTGAGGCAGCTGAGGACTTTGGGATACTGATAAGTTAATTCTATGTTAAGAAAAAAAATTAAAATTTATCTAAACAAGGAACAATGTTGATTTCCCCCGTATGACGATTCAGCATTTACAAGAATTAACATTATGCTTTTGATGGGCAGTTCCCATCAAATTCTAATATCAGATGAACCTGTATCCTATGATAGAAACGCCTTTGGATTAAAGGTTTAATTACTATGTGTACCCTAATAATATACTTACTAATTGAAAATAAGATCAATAGGGTTGTATAAACAACTCCTCGATTTTATGTTTATCTTAAAGGAATGCAATAAATCGTCTGTTTAACTTATATATTGATTGTAAACCACCGTGTGTCACCAGATTACAAAGCTATAATCTATACGTTTAAGGGTTTTAAAAATTGTTATGAATTTACAGCGTAATTCTAAATTTAAACTGTTTCAACAAAAACTGAACATATGTCGTCTGCGAAACGTTCTATACTAAGGTCATTAAGTGCAGACGGTTACAGCGTAATTCTCAATAAACTGTTTCAATAAAACTATTTATCAACACCGGTTTGTCATTTTCAAGTTTATCAATATCAACAATTTTTAAACAATATTGGTTTATGCACCCGGGGCCGCTTTATTGATTATTGCAAATAACAGTGATAAAAGGAATGCGACAATAAATCGTCTGTTTAACTGCGGTATAATAGTTAGTATATAAATAAGAAAACCCGGAAGTAATTTTACAGGAGGTACATTTTATAGTTAATTATTTTATAGTTAATTATTTTTAATTTTTTTTAGATTTTGTTCTCATTTTTGTTAATTGGTAAGGTTTTGTCAAGTTAAAGCAACCTGAAAACCTGGTTTTTTTTCTTATTTTTTAAATTGGCCGGCATTGGTCGGTTCGGACCAAGGGGTTATAGGTCAAATGGGGTCAGTCCGGACCAAAGACTAAATCTTTTTTTGGTTAAACCAAAGGTTTTCATTCGGTTTAACTAAAGATTTTAAAAGATTTTTAGGGTATCAAGGGTATCAAGTTAGTATTTTAAGTTTAGGGTAAGATTAAAGTCCACTTATAGAATAGGGTCAAGGGGTCAGGGGGGTCAGATTGACTTCGCACAAACAATTACTATACTACTATCGGTATTTACAAAAAACAGATGAACACAGGCACTTGGTTGCACTGATGGTATGTCGAAAATTCGCTTTTTAAAGAATCTTAAAAATTTGGTTCAGGATAGATATAAAGTGAAGGTATAGCACTCCGCCATTATCGGCAACGGAACTACGGTCGACCGGGTTTGCAAACGGTAGTAAGCCACTAATTTATCGTAGCGTGGTAACTTATTTTATGCGTTAATATTACATATTAACTCTGTATTACTAAAACGATCAATGGAACAGACTGTAAAACGAACTGGAGTACATGTCCCCTTTTTGCCTTCAGAGCCAGAACCATAACAAAGACACGTCGAAAAAGATTGTACAAAAATTATCATTACAATTTTTCACAGAATTCATGTTGGACCTCCAGAAATTTATAATTCTAACATGACATCACCGTACGTTAGGGGTTTCTAACTAAACCAATCAGAGACCTGCATTTTCGAGTCCCTGCCAGTTTCCACTTGGGTATAAACGAAGTATATTTACAATGAAAATAAAGTGACTAGAAAAAAATATCACATTTATTTAGATTTTCAAATTAAGATTTTTCACTGCACATGCTTCAGATGATGCTACAAACAACAAAACTTTCAGTTTTTTTTAAAATATTATATGGTTTTAAATACCTTTATTTTAGTTTAAAGTTTGAGATTTTACAAAGGGGTGTACGATAAAGTCCGGGTGAAATGTAATAATCACCAAAGGGGGAAATAAGTTTCATTGAGCAATGTTTTGGACATGATAAAATTATGAAGGGTTTAATATACTGATTTGGTCTATTGCTGTACAGTTATTTTTTCTTGTCTATTGTTCTATGGTATTTTTCAAACATCTGATGTTGTGGAGGAATACATAAGGTGTGCCTACGGGTATAACTTCATTAGACCCCTGGGTTAGAACCCCCAACCTTCCATGTACCAGGATAAATTCTTTAAGCGAAAGATTTTTTACACCAAAGCAGGACTTTATAATCCACAATGGGAAGAGCATGTAATGTAACTCCTCAGTTATGATGATAGTCTGTGTAAATTTTTACTTACCAGCACTATGTGGGTTATGGAAAAACCTTTTTGACATTTCACTGGTTTAAGACCACAAACACTTTTAATAATTATTTCATTTTCAAACTTAAAATTATCATTCCGTATTTAAACAAATCACCACTTTATCTTAGACAAAACTGACTTAAAAAAACTTAAAATTCTATAGCCTTCTGAACATTGCCCCCTAATATCTGAAATGTCCATCGATAAAAATGGATGTCTCAAATTGTAGCTAACCTAAAACCAGACAAAGCTGCAGGACCAGACCTTTTGTCCAGTTGTCCCCAGGAACTTAATGATGAAACTGTTGATGTTCTGCTGGTATTTTTCCCATAGTCTATCTCCTAAGGCACTTTTTCCCACAAATTTGGAGATAAGATTTTGTTTGCCCTCTATTCAAGAAGGGGGACCGCATGACTTGGCAAGTTGTCTGTTATATCAAATCACTGTGTAAAACACTAGAACACATCTATGCTCCGATGTCTCTGTCCCCCTTTCTAAACGTAACATACTTTATGACCTCCAACATGGCGTTTCTGAAGGAGATTTTGTAAAACTCAACTAATTGAGTTAATAGGTGAGCTGATTAAAAGCATTTCCAGTCGTAAACAAACTTAATTGTACTCGACTTCAGTAAGACTTTTGTTAAGATAGGTTGTCTGTCCAACAGTCATCAAGTGGTATTATGCATTTCTACTTGATAGAAGTCAATTTGTAGTTTTTGAGGGCGAATTCCAAAGAAGTACCAGTGGCATTGGGTTTCCACAAAGGGTTTCCATCCTTAGACCTCAGTATTTTCTATTTATATTAGCGATCTCCCCTTTTCAATCAAGTTCAAATCCGACACTTTGCCCACGATAGTTAGTTTACAAATACCTTCTATGATATCAATTCTGTGGATGGCAACAAAATCTCCAGGAAAATCTTAACAAGCTAGAACAATGGGAAAAAAAGTGGGACATGGAGTTTAATCCTTCTAAATTAGGCCTACATGTCACAAAAATCAAAGCTTCATCAAAACCAAATATTTACTCCATGGCTATATCTTATAGTTAATTGTCAGTGCAAATAGTGTGACAGATGTAAAAAATCACTTAATATCTTTAAATGCTAATAAAAGCTTAATTTCATTAATCATCGCAACAAAAAAACGAAAAACGTCAAAACATAAGCATACAAATACTTGTCCCTCCACAGCTAGAATATGCATATACCATCTTGCACCCAAGTAATACTATGGAAAAACCTTGACCTTGTAGAAAAACCTGACCACAAAGTTTCAGATGTACTGTGGAATAATCTTGACCACCTGACCTTTAAGCTTTCAAATGGTTGTAGCAACCAATTTAAAAAACAGTACTAGACCAGAGTGCTATTGTTTTTTTTTCTTTTAATGCTTTTTTAATCACATTACCATGCTAAAATTCCTTTAGCCTTTTCATTTTAGCTGATGTCGGACCCCTCAGTCTTTTAGAACTCTTTTTCAACATAACTAGAGCAAGTCGACCCTGTTTCCATGTCTCTATCAGTCGAGAGATGATGACATTGAAGAGAGAGGTGAGAGACAGGGGGAGAGAGAGAGAGGGGATTTAATACCTGCCTGCTGCCACTTATGAAGTATATACCTCCCTTTCATACGAAATACATTTTCAATTTTTATAAATTAAATATCTGACTTGTGCATTGTGAATAAGTTCTTTTTCTATAATTTAATGTTGTGAGTTTTGTTTTGACCTTGTGTAACCAATTTATTTTTATTACATAGTTTTAAAAAGACAACAGTTCATGATCAACGCTCAAAAGCCGGAAATAATTTAGTGGTTCAAAACCTTTTCATTACCCGTCATACAGAAGAATAACACTTCCGTTGCCGTGTCAGGTCTGCCTTATATGTAATAATATAACCTAAAATTTTAACTTTTTTAATAAAGGGATTCACTTACAGTAAATAATGTTTTTGAATACAGGGAGCACTGGTGCACGTATTAAAACCAACAAACAGTAGGTACAGGCCAATATAAGAAAAATACTATCAGTGCAACCAAGTGCCTGTGCAGATGAAGTTACTTGCAGCCGATTTATCCGGTTCCGTTGTGTGTTCGCCGGTTCCGTCGTATTTTTATACTTCCGTGTAAATTAAGCGAGGGGCAACCGAAGGGAAACTTACAAAGTATTTAAGATAGCTCAACACTCTTAAGTGTTCAGAAGTGCAAAATACAAATCAAAGTACACATCAAAATATATATGAAAAGCTGTTCTGTTATTATATCATCTTGGAAAAAACAACCCCATAGAAAAATTATGTTTGAGATGACAATAAAAATTGTAAGAATATACAGTAAGACTATTATTAGATAAAAGCAACAATGAACACTTTGTGAAGGTAGGTTTGTAATATATCTAATACAAATATGTATGAAGATAATGCTGTTTTGCTTTGGTATTGGATGCCAGCTATTAAAGGGTTCACATCAAGCATGCATGGAAGACCAGCTCAGTAAAGACTGTCAGCTGAATCTTAAAATTTTAAACACTTCAATTCCTGTTTGTCAGTTCAAATGTGAATTTTAATATATTAAAAAAGGATATGGCGGCTTTGTCAGTAAAAAAGGTTTCCAATGAGAAGTAACAGTCATGCCAGAGTTTCATCCATGGTTATGAAATGCTAATGAAGTATGTTTAATAATAAACCAGATATCATGAACATGGGGGCTATGAAGATGGCTTTAGTTGTGTTTTTGGAATTGAGGATGCAATGTTTTATGTATTTAAAGAATAAAAACCACTTGTTTTACATGTGTATAATGCCTTTATTTCATAATATCATTTACAGCAAAACATGTTTAAAATTCTCTGTGACATTTGTCATTTACATAAAGCAAAATTGATATAAATTATATAGCATGAATAAGGTAGTATGAAACAAACTTTGGCTAGAATGTCATCACAAATGGAAATAACACAATCTAAATGGAAATCCCTATTGGTAATATATAAATGGGAAATAACATTGTAACAAAATTAATGTCATTTTTCTTTCTTTCAAGAAAACATTGAAAATTTCAGGTCCTTGACAATTTTATTTTTACTGATACTTCATCATTTGACCTATATAGTCTTCTCAGAAATCTCAAATCATTTGGGAAATCTATATCCTTGGATGCTATAGTTACAAAACTACCATTATGATATTTATTCATATATAACTTAACAATCAATACTGACAGCCTTCCAATGTGATTTTCTTTATCACTTTTAATGGCTTTTTTGTGTAGCTTTAATAATGATACTCTGTGCAGACAGTGTTGAGGTGGAGGGGTTCTGCTGCAATTGGACATGACATCTAAAACTAAAAATATTACAAATGTGTTACAATGCCTATAGTGCATAGCAAATATATGTCAGGTGATATTACAATTTTAACATTTGTAAATACTGCACAGGCAGACAAACAGACAAGCTTGAAAGCAGACTGGACTCATTAGAATTTAATTCAAGAAGGCAAGTGAATGTTTTTAACATATGCTTTGCAAAGAAAAAATGGAATCAGCTGTTTTTTGATCCCCCCTTGGATACCTCTTCTATATGGCATTTCATCAACACATCCGTCGGAACTGGAGAAAAGAGATACGTTGTAAATACACATGTTTAGTAACTTCTAAAGATTTTTTTCCAAGATTTTTTTCTGTGTTAAATACAGACAAAGTAAAAGTACAATTTGATAAAAAAAAAAAAAAAAGAAATGGAATTTGTTTCTTACAAAAAATATCTGCTTCGTGTAAAAATTTCTTTCAAAACGCGTCACTTGGACACCGTCAATTTACACACATTTGGCGCAATATAATTCATATTTTGTTTAACTTTAAAACAACTCCGAGAGATGAAATTTCTAGGAATAGTTACTTGTTAATTGAGGATAATAAAGCAAAAGTTTGATCACTGATATGTTATTGTTTACTCGATATTAATTCCGAATTCTTCGGAACCGGCGAAACGTCGGAACCGGCGAACCAACTGTATCTCAGTCGTGACGTCTCCTTAAGCGACTTTTCAAATATTCCAACATTGATGATCCTTTTTACTGTATTTTTAAGTTTTTGATAATTAACGAACGTTTTGATATCTAAATCAGATAACATTGTTATCTGTTGAATCGTTTTTGTGTGTTGAAAACAAAAAAAAAACCTCAAATTAAATTCAGATTTCATGACGCATTATCAAACCCTGTACATAGAGCGCCTACTTCATCCGACTTACATTCGGAACATTTTCACGCGTTTCGGGCTTTATCGTATGTTTAACAGGGGGGACTGTTGAACCGTCCAAATACAGAAAATACAGGAATTTTTGTACGCGCGTGCGTCCAAATACAGAAAATACAGGATTTTTTGTACGACGTGATCCAATACCGTAATATTTTCGGTCACGTTTTTGCAAATGAACGTTCGCGATTGGATAGATAAAATAGGTATAGAATAATATGTTTTTAATCGAATCCATATGACACATTAGCTTATATGAAATATTTTACAGACTGAACAGGAAAAGATCAATGTGGACTTTTGACCTTCAGGTGTAACCTTGACCATTGCACTAGGGGTATTGGTATTGCACATGACACATTGTCTTATTATGGTGAACATTGGTGTCAATTAATATAAAAATCCCTTAATTGATGACAGTTATCGACCAGAAAAAAATCCTATTGACCTTTGATCTCTGACAGTGACCTTAACCTTTGTGCCTGGGAAATTGGGTTGCGTAAGACAAGTTGTCTTATTGTGGAAAACATTTCTGCTAGGAAATATTAAAACCCCTTCATGGATGACAGAGTTATTGATCATACAGGAAACAAATCCTACTGAATTTTGACCTCCAAATGTGACTTTGACCTTAGAACAAGGGGTCTGGGTGTTGCACATGACGCATCGTCTTAGGGTTGGCCTTTCAGCTAAGGTTTCGGGTTTTGCACAAGTTGTCTCATCCAGGGGAATATTTGTGCCGACTGGTATTTGCATGACAAAGTTATAGACCGGACAGAAAAAATAACCTGACCATTGATCTCCAGGTGTGACTTTACCTTTAAGTTAGGGTTCTGGTTGTTGCGCATCGTGGGGAACATTTATGCCAAATGATATTGTAATCCCTTGATGGATGACAGAGTTATGGACCGGACACGAAACAAACCCTGTTCATGCCATGTTAAAATATGACTGCCAAGTGTGAACTTGACCTTTAGGGCAGGACTCTGAAAGTTATGCATGACACATTGTCTTATTACAGCGTACATTTGTGAAAAGTAATATTAAAATCCCTTCTTGGATAGAGAGTTATAGACCGGATAGGAAAAAAACTCCTGTTGACATTTGAACTCAAATTGTGATCTTGACATTTGAACTAGGGGTCTGGGTTTTGCGCTTGACACGTCGTCTCATCATGGGAAACATTTGTGCCGAGTAATATTAAAATCCCTTGATGAATGACAGAGTTATGGACTGGACACGAAACAGACCCTGTTTATGCCATGTTAACATTTGACTGCCAAGTGTGACCATGGCCTTTGATCCAGGGGTCTGAAATTGTGCAAGACACATCGTCTTATTATGATGTACATTTGTGTCAAGTAAAATTAAAACCCTTCACGGATGGCAGAGGTATGAGCCGGAGAGGAAAAAGCCCTGTTGACATTTGACCTCCAATTATGACCTTGACCTTTGAGTTAGGGGTCCGGATTTTGCACACGACACGTCGTGTCGTTATGGAAACAGTTTTGCCGAGTAATATTAAAATTCCTTGATGAATGAGTTATGTACCGGGCACGAAATTGTGGACGGACGGACGGGCAGATTATCAGACAGATGGACGGATGCATTTATTCACTTTTGAACTTGTGTATAATGTAAAAAATATATATAAACGCTCGCTACAGCGTTAGTCACGCAGTAGAAAAGGTATGTACAATAACATGACTAGATTTTTAACTTTCATACAATATAAGCATAGATCTGTAACTAAATACAAAAATAAGAATTGATTTTACTCACATATAATAAAGGAATGATCCCTAAATTAATACAAAATCTA
>NW_026460901.1:0-64552 GCF_021730395.1 Mercenaria mercenaria | reverse complement strand
ACTCATAAGTTCTGCACATCATCTTGGATAGGTGATCATTTGACCCAGGTTTCATATGAATCCTTCAATGGGATTAGGAGATACAGAGCGGACACAAAATGGAAGGCTCAAACTTTTGACCCTGAGTTGTAACCTTGACCTTGAGCCAGCATTGCTGAATCATGCGTTCTGCACATCACCTTGATAAGGTGATGATCTGACCTAAGTTTGATGAAAATCCTTCAAGGGGTTTAGGTGATACAGAGCGGACACAAAATGGAAGGCTCAAACCTTTGACCCTAAGTTGTGACCTTGACCTTGAGCCGGCAGTGCTTACTCATGGGTTCTGCAAATTGTCTTGATGAGGTGATCATTGGACCCAAGTTTTATAAAATTCCTTTAAGGGGTTTAGGATATACAGAGCAGACATGAAATGGAAGGCTTAAACCTTTGACCTTGAGTTGTGACCTTGACCTTGAGCTGACAAGGCTGACTTATGAGTCATGAAAATCCTTCAAGGCGTTTAGGAGATATAGAGCAGACACAAAAGTGTTACGGACAGACGTAGGATGGAAGGACAGACAGACCATTCCTATAATAATTGCCCAACCACTCGTAGCGGGGGATTAAAAAGTGACAACTCCCTCTGGCGGCCATATTTTTTTTTATTTAAAAAATCTTTGTATAAAGTCACACAAGGACAATCTGTGTGAAATTATTTTAAAATCGGGCCAGCAGTTTCATACAAGAAGATGTTTAAATTCTCTCCTATATACAGATAGGGAAAAGTGACCATGCCCTCCAGTGGCCATATTTTTTGATGAATCAAATTAAATTAAACAGTCTTGGTAGAATGTCACACAAGGACCATCTGCGTTAATTTTTTTAAATCGGGCCAGCAGTTTCACAATAAAGATTTTTTAACATTCCAATACATACATACATGTATATATGGAAAGTGGCCATGCCCCCTGGCAGCCATGGTTTTAAATGAATTGGAATAATTTGAACAATCTTATTAGAGGGTCCCACAAGGACAATTTGTGTAAAATTAATCTAAAACTGGGCCAGCAGTTTCACACAAGAAGTTTTCAAAGGTTTCTCTCTCTCTATACATATACAGAGGAAAAAGTGACCATGCCCCCTGGTGGCCATGTTTATTGATGAATTAGAATAATTTTGACAATATTAGTAGAAAATTATTTGGATTATCTTAGTAAGTCTGAAAAGGACCATTTGTGTGAAGTTAATTCAAAATTGGAGATCTCGTCTTAAGATTTTTGTATTTTTAGCTCTGGTAGCCCCTATGTGCAACCAAAGGGAACAACTTTGGTAATGGACAATTCAAGAAATATCCATGCCAAGTTTCATCAAAATCCATTCAGTGGCTTTGAAGATTTGGTTTGAAGATATTGTTCACAATGAATATATATGTACACACAACAGATGATGGACACAACTTGATTTAGGAGTACATGTTGATAAACATCTAAACTGGAAGTATCAGGTTGAACAAACCATGAAAAAATGCAATACATATTTATATCTTCTCTTACGAATAAAATCTTTCCTGAACTTACACTCCCGAAAGCTGTTTTTCAATGCTTATATTTTGCCACATCTTGATTACTGCTGCACTATATGGGGAAACTGCAGTGACGAGCTTCTAGAAACTGTTTTGAAATTCCAAAAACGTGCTGCAAGATTCATTCTTGACAAAAAATTTGATGCCCCATCTGCTGAGTTATTTACAGAATTGAAATGGATGACTTTTTCTGACCGAATTAAAAACAAAAAAGCAATCCTAGTATATAAATCAACTAATGATCAATGTCCTAATTACCTTACTTCAAAATTTACTCAAAAGCATGCATCTGATCATGAACTTAGATCTAGACAAAATGATGAACTAGTAGTACATATGCCAAAAAAGGAATTTTTTCGCAAATTTTTGCACTACTCTGGACCAGTTATCTGGAATAACATACCTAAATATATATGTACTTCAGACACCCTGGAAAAATTTAAAAGATCATACCTTCAGTGGCAATACTCTGACAGTACAATAATTCATAATTGTATTTGTCAGGAAATGCTGTCTCTACCATCTCTCACCATTTTCAATGTAAATACTCCAGTTAGCAAATATAGTGTCCTGTATTGTATATATTTCATTCTCATATTATTTTTCTGTTAACATATAACTCTGTGTTTTATTTTGTCCTAATTTTATTCATGTTCATTGTTTTTGTATATAGCCATGTATATGTGGACCATATTGTAAACTGGCATAGCCAAATATGTTATCCACTATAAATAAAGTCGTTATTATTATTATTATTATTATTATTATTACAACAGCTCACCATGAGCACTTCGTGCTCAGTTAAGCTAAATATCATGGGATACCATGTTTTAGACCAAGACCATCCACCAAGACCATCCACATACTAGTAAACAATGATTTTATTTCTGACTCTGAAAAGCTCTTAATAGTTAACAAAAGCTCTGCCAAGCAGGGCAATATACGCCCGAAGGGTTACATCATAGGATGGGAGCAAAATTTAAAGAACTTAACTGTTGTAGCCCAAAGGACGGGAACAACAAAAGGAAAACTTCAAACAAGAGGGCCAAGATGGCCCTAGGTCGTTCACCTGAGAAACACACCATAACACAAAATAACAGTGTAAACATGTTCGACCTAGTGATTTCATGGAAATAAATATTCTGACCAATTATCATTAAAATTGGAGCTAAAATCTTGAGCATAAGTGAGTATTTTCTGTGATCTGACCTAGTGATCTAGTATTTGACCCCACATGATATTTGGTCAGAATAATTGCATTGATGAAATATAGGTCAAATTCAAATATAGGTTATCTGGGATGAAGATCAAATGAAAAATACAGCCTCTATCGCATACATTTGTACACAAGTTTGTTTTTTTTATTTGACCTAGTGACCTAATTTTTGACCCTAGATGACCCTTTTTCCAAATTGGCCTAGATTTCATCAAGGATATCATTCTGACCAAAATTCATGAAGATTAGTTGAAAAATACAGCTTCTATCACATATACAAGCTTTTTCTTTGATCTGACCTAGTGACCTACTTTTTAACCCCAAATGACCCATATTCAAACTCAACCTAGATTTCATCAAGGCAATCATTCTGACCAAAATTCATGAAGATTAATTGAAAAATACAGCCTATATGGCATACACAAGGTTTTCCTATGATCTGACCTAGTGACCTACTTTTTGACCCAAGATGACCCATATTCGAACTTGACCTAGATTTCATCAAGACAATCATCCTGACCAAAATTCATGAAGATTAATTGAACAAGAGGACCATGATGGTCCTGAATCGCTCACCTCTTCCCACATGACCCAGTTTTGAGTATGACGTCGTTTTTTCTATTATTTGACATAGTGACCTAGTTTTTGAGCTCATGTGACCCAGTTTTGAACTTTACCTAGATATTATCAAGATAAAAATTCTGACCAATTTTCATGAAGATCCACTGAAAAATATGGTCTCTAGTGAGGTCACAAGGTTTTTCTATTTTTATACCTACTGGCCTAGCTTTTGACCGCACGTGACCCAGTTTCGAAACTGACCTAAATATCATCAAGGTGAACATTCAGATCAATTTTCATGAAGATCCATTGAAAAATATGGCCTCTAGAGAGTTCAAAAGATTTTAATAATTTTAGACCTATTGACCTAGTTTTTGACCGCAGTTGACCCAGTTTCAAACATGACCTAGATATCATCAAGATGAACATTCAGACCAACTTTCATGCAGATCCCATGGAAAGCATGGCCTCTAGAGAGGTCACAAGGTTTTTTTATTATTTGATCTACTGACCTAGTTTTTTATGGTACGTGACCCAGTTTCAAACTTGACCTAGATATAATCAAGGTGAACATACTGACCAATTTTTATGGAGATCCATTCAAAAGTATGGCCTCTAGAGAGGTCACAAGGTTTTTCTATTTTTAGACCTACTGACCTAGTTTTTGACCACACATGACCCTGTTTCGAACTTGACCTAGATATTATCAAGATGAACATTCAGACCAACTTTCATACAGATCCCATGAAAAATATGGCCTTTAGAGGGGTCACAAGGTTTTTCTATTATTTGACCTACTGACCTAGTTTTTGATGGCACGTGACCCACTTTCGAACTTGACCTAGATATCATCAAGATGAACATTCAGACCAACGTTAATACAGATCCCATGAAAAATATGGCCTCTAGAGAGGTCACAAGGTTTTTCTGTAATTTGACCTACTGACCTAGTTTTTGAAGGCATGTGACCCACTTTAGAACTTGACCTAGATATTATCAAGGTGAACATTCTGACCAATTTTCATGAAGATCTCATGAAATATATGGCCTCTAGAGAGGTCACAAGGTTTTTCTATTTTGAGACCTACTGACCTAGTTTTTGACCGCATGTGACCCAGTTTCGAACTTGACCTAGATATCATCAAGATGAACATTCAGACCAACTTTCATACAGATCCCATGAAAAATATGGCCTTTAGAGAGGTCACAAGGTTTTACTATTATTTGACCTACTGACCTAGTTTTTGATGGCACGTGACCCAGTTTCAAACTTGACCTAGATATCATCAAGGTAAACGTTCTGACCAATTTTCATGAAGATCTTGTGAAATATATGGCCTCTAGAGAGGTCACAAGGCTTTTCTATTTTTGGACCTACTGACCTAGTTTTTGACGGCACGTGACCCAGTTTCGAACCTGACCTAGATATCATCAAGGTGAATGTTCTGACCAATTTTCATGAACATCTTGTGAAATATATGGCCTCTAGAGAGGTCACAAGGATTTTCTATTTTTAGACCTACTGACCTAGTTTTTGACAGCACGTGACCTAGTTTCAAACTTTACCTAGATATCATCAAGGTGAACATTCTGACCAATTTTCATGAAGATCTTGTGAAATATATGGCCTCTAGAGAGGTCACAAGGTTTTTCTATTTTTAGACCTAGTGACCTAGTTTTTGACGGCACGTGACCCAGTTTCGAACTTGACCTAGATATCATCAAGATGAACATTCTGACCAACTTTCATAAAGATCCCATGAAAATGTGACCTCTAGAGTGGTCACAAGCAAAAGTTTACGGATGCACGGATGCACTGACGCACGGACGCAATGACGGACGACGGACGACGGACACCGAGCGATCACAAAAGCTCACCTTGTCACTTTGTGACAGGTGAGCTAAAATACAGCCTTTAGCGCATACACAAGGTTTTTCTTTAATTTGATCTAGTGACCTAGTTTTTGACCCCAGCTGGTCCCTTTTCAAACTCGGCCTAGATTTTATCAAGGTTATCATTCTGACCAAAATTCATGAAGATTAAATGGAAAATACAGCCTCTATCGCATACACAAGGTTTTTCTTTGATTTGACCTAGTGACCTAGTTTTTGACCCCAGATGACCCCTTTTCGAATTCGGCCTAGATTTCATCAAGGTTATCATTCAGAGAAAAAATTCATGAAGATTAATTGAAAAATACAGCCTCTATCGCATACACAAGGTTTATCTTTGATTTGACCTAGTGACCTACTTTTTGACCCCAAATGACCCATATTCAAACTCGATCTAGATTTCATTAAGGCAATCATTCTGACTAAAATTCATGAAGATTAATTGAAACAAGAGCTGTCTCCGTAGGATGACACATGCCCCCGATGGCACTTTGAATGAATAGTTATGGCCGATGTTAGAGTTTAGGACCTTTGACCTATGGAGCTGGGTCTTGCGCGCGACACATCGTCTTACTGTGTCACACATTCATGCATAGTTATTTTAAAATCCATGCATGAATGACAAAGATATGGACCGGACATGCCCATCAATGCACTATCATGAAAAATGATCTTTAACGTCTAAGTGTGACCTTGACCTTTGAGCTACCCACCTGGGTCTTGCGCAAGACACGTCGTCTTACTGTGGTACACATTAATGCCAAGTTATTTGAAAATCCATCCATCGATGACAAAGAGATGGACCGGACACGCCCATCAATGCACTATCCTTTAACGTCTAAGTGTGACCTTGACCTTTGAGCTACGGACCTGGGTCTTGCGCACTGCACGTCGTCTTACTGTGGTACACATTCATGCCAAGTTATTTGAAAATCCATCCATCGATGACAAAGATATGGACCGGACACGCCCATCAATGCACTATCCTTTAACGTCTAAGTGTGACCTTGACCTTTGAGCTACGGACCTGGGTCTTGCGCACTGCACGTCGTCTTACTGTGGTACACATTCATGCCAAGTTATTTGAAAATCCATCCATCGATGACAAAGATATGGACCGGACACGAAAATTGCAGACAGACCGACAGACCGACAGACAGACAGACGGTTCAAAAACTATATGCCTCCCTTCGGGGGCATAAAAATACAGCCTCTAGGTAATCATTCAGACCAAAATTCATGAAGATTAACTGAAAAATACAGCCTCTTTAGCATACACAAGGTTTTTCTTTGATTTGACCTAATGACCTAGTTTTTGACCCCAGATGACCCCTTTTCGAACTCGTTCTTATCAGGTATAGGTATGTTAAAATACACCTAAAAATTGGAGGTACCATCCATGTTGTACCACAAAAAAGTGGTCTCAGATTTTCCCTATGGCCAATAATAAAAAAGTTTCAAAATAAGCTATTTATAGTAACATAAAAGGGAAGTAATTAAACAATAGGACCATGATGGTCCTGTCCCCACATGTACTGAGTATGACGTCGTTTATTCTGACCAATTTT
Organism: Mercenaria mercenaria; assembly: GCF_021730395.1. NCBI lineage: Eukaryota > Metazoa > Mollusca > Bivalvia > Venerida > Veneridae > Mercenaria > Mercenaria mercenaria. The sequence continues at coordinate 57,750 of NW_026460901.1, read as the reverse complement.
CATGAAGATCCATTCAAAAATATGGCCTCTAGAGAGGTCACAAGGTATTTCTATTATTTGACATAATGGCCTAGTTTTTGAAGGCATGTGACCCAGTTTTGTATTTGACCTAGATATCATCAAGGTGAACATTCTCACCAATTTTCCTGAAGATCTCATGAAAAATATGGCCTCCAGAGAGGTCACAAGGTTTTTCTATTTTTAGACCTACTGACCTACTTTTTGACCGCAGGTGACCCAGTTTTGAACCTGACCTAGATATCATCAAGGTGAACATTCTCACAAAAGGTTTATCTATGTTTAAACCTAGTGACCTAGTTTTTGACCGCAGTTGACCCGGTTTCAAACTTGAACTAGATATCATCAAGATGAAAATTCAGACCAATTTTCATACAGATCCCATGAAAAGTATGGCCTCTAGAGTTGTCACAAGGTTTTTCTATTATTTGACCTACTGACCTAGTTTTTGACTGCATGTGACCCAGTTTTGAGCTTGACCTAGATATCATCAAGGTGAACATTCTGACCAATTTTCATGCAGATCCCATGAAAAATATGGCCTCTACATAGGTCACATGGTTTTTCTATTACTTGACCTAGTGACCTAGTTTTTGAACACACGTGACCCAGTTTTGAACTTGACAGATATCATCTAGATGAACATTCTGACCAATTTTCATGCAGATCCCATGAAAAATATGACCTCTAGAGAGGTTACAAAGTTTTTCTATTATTGGACCTAATGACCTAGTTTTGGACCGCAAGTGACCCAGTTTCAAACTTAATCTAGATATCATTAAGTTGAATATTCTGACCAATTTTCATGCAGATCCCATGAAAAATATGGCCTCTACAGAGGTCACAAGGTTTTTCTATTATTTGACCTACTGGCCTAGTTACTGACAGCACACGACCCAGTTTCGAACTTGACCTAGATATCATCAAGATGAACATTCAGACCAATTTTCATGCAGATCCCATGAAAAATATGGCCTCTACAGAGGTCTCAAGGTTTTTCTATTATTTGATCTACTGACCTAGTTTTTGATCGCACGTGACCCAGTTTCGAACTTGACCTAGATATCATCAAGATGATCAAGATCATCAGACCAATTTTCATAAAGATCCCATGAAAAATATGGCCTCTAGAGAGGTCACAAGGCTTTTTCTATTTTTAGACCTAAGGACCTAGTTTTGGACCGCACATGACCCAGTTTCCAATTTTAACTAGATATCATCAAAATGAACATTCTGGCCAAATTTCCTGAAGCTCTCATGAAAAGTATGGCCTCTAGAGAGGTCACAAGGTTTTTTTAATATTTGACCTACTGACCTACTTTTTGATGACACGTGACCCACTTTCGAACTTGACCTAGACATCATCAAGGTGAACATTCTGACCAACTTTTATGAAGATCCATTATCAAGTATGGCCTCTAGAGAGGTCAAAAGGTTTTTCTATTTTTAGACCTACTGACCTAGTTTTTGACCGCATGTGACCCAGTTTCGAACCTGACCTAGATATCATCAAGATGAACATTCAGACCAACACTCATACAGATCCTATGAAAAATATGGCCTTTAGAGAGGTCACAAGGTTTTTCTATTATTTGACCTACTGACCTAGTTTTTGACTGCACGTGACCCAGTTTCTAACTTGACCTAGATATCATCAAGATGAACATTCAGACCAATTTTCATGCAGATCCCATGAAAAATATGGCCTCTACAGAGGTCACAAGGTTTTTCTATTCTTTGACCTACTGACCTAGTTTTTGATCTCACGTGACCCAGTTTCAAACTTGACCTAGATATCATCAAGATGAACATTCAGACCAATTTTCATAAAGATCCCATGAAAAATATGGCCTCTAGAGAGGTCACAAGGTTTTTCTATTTTTAGACCTACTGACCTAGTTTTGGACCGCACATGACCCAGTTTCGAATTTTAACTAGATATCATCAAAATGAACATTCTGACCAAATTTCCTGAATCTCTCATGAAAAGTATGGCCTCTAGAGAGGTCACAAGGTTTTTTTAATATTTGACCTACTGACCTACTTTTTGAGGACACGTGACCCACTTTCAAACTTGACCTAGACATCATCAAGGTGAACATTCTGACCAACTTTTATGAAGATCCATTCATAAGTATGGCCTCTAGAGAGGTCACAAGGTTTTTCTATTTTTAGACCTAGTGACGTAGTTTTTGACCGCACGTGACCCAGTTTCGAACCTGACCTAGATATCATCAAGATGAACATTCAAACCAATACTCATACAGATCCCATGAAAAATATGTCCTTTAGAGAGGTCACAAGGTTTTTCTATTATTTGACCTACTGACCTAGTTTTTGATTGCACGTGACCCAGTTTCGAACTTGACCTAGATATCATCAAGGTGAACATTCTGACCAATTTTCATGAAGATCTTGTGAAATATATGGCCTCTAGAGAGGTCACAAGGTTTCTCTATTTTTAGACCTACTGACCTAGTTTTTGACCGCACGTGATCCAGTTTCAAACCTGACCTAGATATCATCAAGGTGAACATTCTGACCAATTTTCATAAAGATCCCATGAAAAATGTGACCTCTAGAGTGGTCGCAAGCAAAAGTTTAAGCACGCACGGACGCACGCACGCATGGACGCACGACGGCTGACGCTGCGCGATCACAAAAGCTCACCTTGTCACTTTGTGACAGGCGAGCTAAAACAATTATTGTAAGTGAACAAAAAAGAGATCTGCCAAATAAAAACAAGAGCACTGCAATGAAGAGCAATATACACAAAGCAAAGTCATATATGACCTTTGACCCTTAAGTGTGACCTTGACCTTGAAGCGAGTCATCCGGAACATGCACTCTGCACATCGTCTCAGTGTGGTTAACATTTCTGCCAAGTTTCTTTGAAATCCTTCCAGCAGTTCAAGAGTTACAGAGCAGAATTGAAATCCTTCCAGCTGTTCAAGAGTTACAGAGCGGACAAGAAACAAACTGATATGACTTTTGACCCTAAGTGTGACCTTGACCTTGAAGCGAGTCATCCGAAACATGCGCTCTGCAAGTCGTCTTGGTGTGGTGGACATTTGTGTCAAGTTTCTTTGAAATCCTTCAAGAGGCTCATGAGTTACAGAGCGGACACGAAACAAACTGATATAACCTTTGACTCCTAAGTGTGACCTTGACCTTGAAGTTAGCCATCCAGAACATTCACTCTGCACGTCGTCTCGGTGTGGTGAATATTTGTATCAAGTTTCCTTGAAGGGGTTCAAGAGTTACAGAGTGGACACGAAATTGCTAACGGACAGACGGACGCACGGACACCAGCATCATAACATAATACGTCCCTTCGGGCGTATAATAAAAATGCTTGAAAAGTCCATAAAAATGTTTGAAAAATCCTTAAATTCAGTGAAATTTTGTATTATTTCTTTTTTATTAAATGCTTGAAGAAACAATGAAAAGGAAAACTAGTTGTAAATCTAATTACCCTAAATATATCAAAGGAAAATATATTATCTGTACTATAGTGAAACTAACACTGGTGCTGACAGGCATTTATATTGGTGAGTCAAGTGTAAATTGTGGAAAAACTGATTCAACATTGGAAATATGGGTGAGACTGCAGTACAATCACACAGAAAAAAGCAGAAAAAAAGAAAGATGAAAGACATGTTGGAAAGGAAGTCAATGTAATCTGATTCAGACCCCAGATCAGGTGAGCTATATATTTTGGCACAATCTAAATAAAGGATTAACCTTGATTTTCCATTGTTTCTTCTTCGTTTTCTCTCTCTAATTTTGCCTGCAATTTTTGCATTTGTTCATCCTGATCTGCAATGACTTCACTCTGCCTGGCTGCACCTGATACAAGCAGAATTTTGTGAATAAACGAATAAATGCACCATCATAAAAAAAATCTATTTATATTTAACTTTAAAACTAGAGCTATCACTAAAGGTGAAGAATGTACCCCCCGCATGCACTGACACAGTACATTGCAATTTGACGCACACAAGATTGCATAATTATGTAGACTGTATGTATATAGACTGTATGTATACAGTATAGTAACAAAAAACAAAGTCCCATAACTATGCAGAATATTTATCTAAAAGAATGTAACATGCACCATGCACAACTAGGGTTGGTACTGATCACTTGTGTGAAGTTTCATTAAATTGTGTGTAAGAGTTTGGTAGATTAGGCACGCACAAGATTGCATATGCAGACTGTATGTACATAGTATGTTAACAAGAAACAAAGTCCCATAACTCTGCAATTTTTGTCGCTGAAAGAACCTAACATGCCCCATGCATGTGTGAAGTTTCATTAAATTGTGTCAAGGGGATGAGGAGAGATGGTGCGCACAAGATTGTGTCTATGTATATAGTATAGTAACAAAAAAACAAAGTCCCATAACTCTGCAAATTTTTTTTCTGAAAGAACCTAACATGCCCCATGCACAACTACTGTTGTTACTGATCACTTGTGTGAAGTTTCATTAAATTGTGTCAAGGGGATGATGAGAGATGGTGCGCACAAGATTGTGTCTATGTATATAGTATAGTAACAAAAAAACAAAGTCCCATAACTCTGCAAAAAAAATTTCTAAAAGAACCTAACATGCCCCATGCACAACTACTGTGGGTACTGATCACTTGTGTGAAGATTCATTAAATTCTGTCAAGGGGATAAGGAGAGATGGTATGCACAAGATTGCGTCTACGGACAGACGGACAGACAGACAACCTGAAACCAGTATACACCCCCTTACAACTTTGTTGTCGGGGGGTACAATAATAGTTCTTTTCTTCAGTCTTCTACACAGTGATCTCCCTTACCTATAGGTAGATATTTCTGAAATTGAAGGGAACCAACTCCTGCATGCATGCAGATTGACTTTTCTTAAAAGACTGCTCCAGTCAAAAAAAGAAAAGTCATATTAAGAAACTTATTATTTCGTACTGGTAACAGGAAGAGTTTGGTATACTGGAATAAAAGCTATAATATCCTCCACCCTTTTAACCCATACATCTATTTCAGTTGGATTTTTTACCTGAAAAATGCAACAGGAAAATGTAGGTAATAATAACTTAACAAGCATGGTTTTCCCATGGAAATTTTGACGGAGGGTCAGCATGACCTATTCAACTTAAGACTTTGGGGCTCATTTTCAATTGTGGGGGGTCATGTTTTAAAATAATCATTATATGTTCAGAAAGGGGGAAAAAGAAACAGATATAAATATTAAATGGGCCTTTGTGTGGTTGCTCTGACACTCCATGTTTATATCATAACATGGCAGGACTTCATTTTATTGTTAATGTTTTCAATAAACAGCAAGTCATATTTCTTAAAGCATGACTACAAGCAGAATCCTTGTCATTACTAGAGACAGTAGCACCTTCTAAATGTTCCTGCAGATGACAGAAAACATGTAATTAAAATATTTTGTTGAACAGTTTACCAGTGATACTGACCTGTATCAGAATGTTAAACTTTTGACACAGTCAAATTTGTAAGGAAATGTAGATCGATTTACAAAAATATCTACACCAAAGTGTAAAAACCCTAAACACACTTGCATTTCTATAGAATTTCAGCTAGATACATATATGTAAAATGCAACTCTTTGTCAAATACAATACAATAGTTCTTATAATATCATTTCCCAGATTAAGAAAGTTTATCAAATTTATAATAAACAAGAGTGCCAGAATGTCACAATATACGCCCGTCACAGCAAATTTCTTTACACTAGCACCTGTATTTGCAAATGGAAAATTAATTTTGTGGTTGTTTACAATGTTTTTTTTAGTAATTATTGTTATTCTTTTGTATTTCTTAATCCACAAAAAAAACTCCTTACCAGGTAGAGATCTGCAGGTAGAGATACCTTAAAAAACACCTAAAATTTGAAAGTAACATCTATGTTGTACCACAGAAAAGTGGTCTTGGTTTTTCCCTACGGTCAGTTATAAAAAAATTACAATATAAGTTATTTATAGTAACAACTAAGGGAAGTTAATCTTTAAAAAAAAAAATAAATAAAAAAAAAAATTTTAAGTCCACACAAAAATCTTACCAGGTAGAGATAGGTAAAAATACACCTCAGAATTGGATGTAACATGCATGTTGTACTACAGAAAAGTGATCTCGATTTTTCCTTACAACTAGTAATGAAAGTTACATATAAGCTATTTACAGTAACAGCAAAGGGAAGTAATTCTAAAGAAGGGACCTGCCCATGACACTCCGTCTCATGATGGTGTACAATTGTGCCAAGTTATAGCAAAATCCCTCTATGCATGAAGAAGAAATGCTCTGGACAAAGTCATTCTTGTATCTGACCTTTGGCCTCTAAGTGTGACCTTGACCTTAGATTTAGGGTTCTGGTTCTTGCACATGACACTCCGTCTTGTGGTGGTGAACATTTGTGCCAAGTTACATCAAAATCCCTCCATGCATGAAGAAGAAATGCTCCGGACAAAGTTTTCATTCTTGTATCCTTTGACCTCTAAGTGTGACCTTGACCTTAGAGCTAGGGACCTGGTTCTTGCGCATGACACTCCGTCTCGTGGTGGTGAACATTTGTGCCAAGTTATATCAAAATCCCTCCATGCATGAAGAAGAAATGCTCCGGACAAAGTCATTCTTGAATTTGACCTTGACCTCTAAGTGTGACCTTGACCTTAGACCTAGGGACTGGTTCTTGCGCATGACACTCCGTCTCATGATCGTGAACAATTGTGCTAAGTTTCATCAAAATCCCTCCATGCATGAAGAAGATATGCTCCAGACAAAGTCTGTGGACGCCACCCGCCCGCCAGGGGCGTTCCCATAATACGTCCCGTTTTTCAAATACCGTATAACCCCGTTTAAACGCCCCCGGGGGCGATGCATTTTACGAAAAATTTGATCCAAACAATGTCAGTAACTCGTATAAACGCCCCCCTATTCATCCCAATTCATGCACTGACATATTAACCCGATACGTCATCGTACTGGGAATCTGTGTAATGTCCCGCGCTGAGTGACGTGATCCGAGTTAAATTCGATCAATACTGTAGCGTTTATGAACCCAGATGTTTATGTGGATTTACCTGCACGTAGCATATTCAGTACTTACACACAGTAGATTTATTTGTGCCATGCCTGTTGACGTGTTTAAAAGTTTGTGTTAATAAAATGTGGGGGTTTTTTTTGAAATTCATTTGTATTGTTATGGAATTGTTATTATCTGGATATTATTGTGTTGGATCTAGGACCAATTTTTGAAGGTAAGATTTTTTTATTTTCCCCAAAAAACGTGGGGGGGGGGGGGGCGTTAATTAGAGGGGGGGCGTTAATACGGGGTTATACGGTAGGCGTATAAAAATGCTAAAATAACTCAATTTTGATTGGACAACCATTATAGGAAAACCAAATTTTATATTAATACCTCTGGTGAAAATCTAACATGAATTAACCACTCAGTTTAGTTTTGAACAAATACATTACTTAAACAAACTATGATTCACCACCTTTAAAGGTACACTAGATTCAAATTTCATATTTGAAAATACAAACAATTACTATATATTACATTTTATATGAACATAACATTATCATGTTTATGCACAAATAGGCTTGGAACTGATCAGTCCTGTGAAATTTCGTCAAAACCTGTCCACCAGTTTGACCTGTTAAAGCTGGACAAGATTTTTCTATTTTTAGCTCTGGTGGCCTTTTGTGATGTGAAGTGGAATGTACTTGCGATTTGCACAACTAGGGTTGGTACTGATCACTCCTGTGAAGTTTCGTTAAAATCTGTCCATCAGTTTGACCTGTGAAAGCCAGACAAGCTTTGTCTATTTTTAGCTCTGGCGGTCATTTTGTGAAGCGAAGCGGAACATGCAGGTATGCACAACTAGGCTTTGAAGTTTTGTTGAAATCCAGCCAGCAGTTTGACCTTTGAAAGCCATACAAGCTTAATGCAGACGGACAGACAGATGGCAAAGTCAAAAACAATATGTATGGAGGAGACATAATAATCTACTGTTTATTTATAAATGTAATTCTTAATAAACTATTAATTTATATACTTAGTAAAATCAAAAACATCTGCTTAAAATGTTTAGGAGTATTTTCAACATGTGAAGTAAAGATTCAAATGTTACATGTTTAAGTGAAAGCCAGGCATTGGCAGGGTTCAAATTTAGACATGCGTACAAGCTAAATGCTAGTGGAATTTGAGAATAGCTAGTTGGCTTGGAATGTACTAGCTAATTTCAGCTAGTCAATAATGTATCAAGCAAATGTCTTCAAAGCTTGAAAAAAGTTTGTTCTGCAGGTATACATTTTTCGGCAAAAAAGGAATGTTATCATTTATGTTTATACCAGCAACATCACTAAAACCAGTACATGATGTAAATGTGCGACAAAGGTCTGCAAAAAAGGTCCTTAAAAGGAAAACGTACTATTGGTGGTCAGCAGTTTGGTTGAATTATGTAGACTTAATTACTGACAGAAACTGATTTACAAAAAAGGTAGACTTCAAAAAAAGACTGTGTGGTCACAAACATTATTTAGTGAAACTGGTATAAAATCTGATAAAATTATAATATTAAATATATGATGGAATTATAAAATTGTTAAATTTTGCTGTTTCATAAACAACATTAATATTGTGATCTACAACATAAACCTCTGTTTCAAACTCGATCTACAATTCAAGGTAAAGCATGCTTGTGTTTACATCTTAGTTATAAATAGATAACCTCCACTGATTCAGCTGATAAGCACTGCCTACTTTATAGCTCATTTACATCCGATAGTCTGATCGGATGTTGGGGCTTTAACAAAACTCTGATATAATGCATGATTGCAGTTTGCATCAAGTTAACATGGAAGGATTTGACTTTAACCTGTAAGTGGATAAAAATGGCACTAGCTATTTTAAGCTAATAGAATTTTTTTTGTGACTGGCTACTTAAAGAGATTAATCAGTAGGTTTTGGCCAGTAAAATATTAATAAAGTAATTAAATATTATTGTTTAACATTAGCCAGTATCTTTTCATTTTAGCTAGTGAACAAAAAGGGCACTAGCTACTCTTAGCCATTCTCGCATACCAGAGGTCTACCGTGGTTCCCCGGATGAACCTCTGGCACATTTCGCCGATATTTTTGGTTTGGTTACATTACAGGTAAAACATTTCAGCCAATCAGCGTCGTTTCGCGACAAAATGTAGCGAACCAATCAAAATCGTCCGTGAAAAGCGTGACCGCGTCCTTTCATATCGATGCCGACTTACGAGGAATATTATTATTTCTTCAGGTAAATTTCTTAACATCGAATAACAGAAATAAATCTTTATTAATCGCAATCATGGAATATCGCCTTTATCTATCGTTAGCAACTACCTTGCTTACATATTGTTTGAAATTTCAATTCGGCGTGCCAAATAGTGGCGAATATTGATTGGCTGAAACTTCTCCCGGTAATAATTACGAGTGCGCATGCTAATTCTAAGTTAAAAAGGGACATAATTCTGTCAAAATTCAAACCAGAGTTATGGGAATTGTGTCTCCTGGTGTAGACTTTGATAGTAAATAACTATTTTGAGCTTCAAGTCAAAAGCTTTAACAGTAACAGAGATATTTGACTTTTAACAAAAATTTCTAAGTTAAAAAGGAGCATAATTCTGTCAAAATTCAAATCAGTGTTATGGATATTGTTTCTCCTGGTGTAGACTTCGATGGTAAATAAGTATTTTAAGTTTCAAGTCAAAAGCTTTGATAGTAACAGAGATATTTGACTTTATCAAAAACTTTAACCAAAAATTCTAAGTTAAAAAGGGGCATAATTCTGTCAAAATTCAAACCAGAGTTATGGGAATTGTGTCTCTTGGCGCAGACTTTGATTGTATATAACTATTTTGAGTTTCAAGTCAAAAGCTTTGATAGTAAAAGAGATATTTGACTTTATCAAAAACTTTAACCAAAAATTATAAGTTAAAAAGGGGCATAATTCTGTCAAAATTCAAATCAGAGTTATGGGGATTGTTTCTCCTGGTGTAGACTTTGATAGTAAATAAGTAGTTAAAGTTTCAAGTCAATAGCTTTGATAGTAAGGCCATCCTTAAAAAATTGTTTGTTTGCAGTAACGCGACCCAGAATTTTTAGTGTGAGTAGGTAGGTAGGGTTTTTTTTTTTTTTCGTTTTTTTTTTTGTATGCTAATTCAAAGAGCTATAAAAATAAATAGATTGGCAACTTGAAAGGCATATAGAGCAAATCTCGCCAACCTCCCGTGACAAAAAAACGAGATCTCGTTTACCGGAAGTGGCGCTTTCTCCACGCGCCATTTTGTATGCGAAAGCAATTATTCATCGGTAAAATAACTATCACCGTATGACAACGCTTCTTTCGATGGCAAAAAAAAAAACGTGTACTTCGTGTCTTAAGACCATTTCAAATTAAACTAATTTTGTTTTAGAAGCTAACATGTATTTTAAATGTAGTTTTAAAGGTACAAATTGTAACTCCATGCTCGCCGATGTTTGTTTTTAGTGAGATAACGCCGAATCACGCTCTGACACGAGCTCACGCGAGATTACAGCCAGTTGCCATTCTGTGTATTTTATACTTCTTTGGCTAATTGTACAACACCTGCATTTTCTTTTGACGCTCTGGTTTATACACCTTTTGGGGACTAACACTTCTCTGTAGAATGCTAACTTGATTGTAACATATCTGCAAGGGTGGTAGTTTTCACATAGTATGAATACTAATATTAATATAACCTTTTTAATAACAGTAAAAACAACAGATAGCCTGACACCAGTCAGAAACAGAGCTTATTATCTCCATATGAAACTTAAAGTTTAAAATTATCAATATATTAAACAAAAATAATTGGCCAGACCTTTTGAATGTCCTTGCACTGGCTGGGGTAATAAAACAAGAGGACCATGATGGTCCTGAATCGCTCACCTATCCCCACATGACCCAGTGTTGAACTGAGTTCGACGTCGTTATTTCTATTATTTGACAAAGTGACCTAGCTTTTGAGCACATGTGACCTAGATATCATCAAGATAAAAAATTCTGACCAATTTTCATGAAGATCCATTGAAAAATATGACCTCTAGAGAGGTCACAAGGTTTTTCTATTATTTGACCTAATGACCTAGTTTTTGAAGGCACGTGACCCACTTCTGAATCTGACCTAGATATCATCAAGGTGAACATTCTCACCAATTTTCATGAAGATCTCATGAAAAATATGGCCTCTAGAGAGGTCACAAGGTTTTTCTATTTTTCGACCTACTGACCTAGTTTTTGACCGCAAGTAACCCAGTTTCAAATTTAACCTAGATATCATCAAGGTGAACATTCTCACCAATTTTCATGAAGATCCATTGAGAAATATGGCCTCTAGAGAGGTCACAAGGTTTTTCTATTTTTAGACCTACTGACCTAGTTTCTGACCGCACGTGACCCAGTTTCAAACCTGGCCTAGATATCATCAAGGTGAACATTCTGACCAATTTTCATGAAGATCCATTGAAAATATATGGCCTCTAAAGAGATCACAAGGTTTTTCTATTTTTAGACCTACTGACCTAGTTTTTGACCCCACATGACCCAGTTTCGAACTTGACCTAGATATCATCAAGGTGAACATTCTGACCAATTTTCATGAAGATCCATTGAGAAATATGGCCTCTAGAGAGGTCACAAGGTTTTTCTATTTTTAGACCTACTGACCTAGTTTTTGACCGCACGTGACCCAGTTTCGAACTTGACCTAGATATCATCAAGGTGAACATTCTGACTAATTTTCATGAAGATCCATTGAGAAATATGGCTTCTAGAGAGGTCACAAGGTTTTTCTATTTTTAGACCTACTGACCTAGTTTTTGACCCCACGTGACCCAGTTTCGAACTTGACCTAGATATCATCAAGGTGAACATTCTCACCAATTTTCATGAAGATCTCATGAAAAATATGGCCTCTAGAGAGGTCACAAGGTTTTTCTATTTTTAGACCTACTGGCCTAGTTTTTGACCACACGTGACCCAGTTTCGAACTTGACCTAGATATCATCAAGATGAACATTCTGACCAACTTTCATAAAGATCCCATGAAAAATGTGACCTCTAGAGTGGTCACAAGCAAAAGTTTACGCACGAACGCACGCACGGACGGACGGACGACGGACGACGGACGCCACACGATCACAAAAGCTCACCTTGTCACTTTGTGACAGGTGAGCTAAAAAAACATTACATTCCTTAGGATTCCTACTCCAATGGACAGCATTGAAGTACATAGCAAAATCTTTGATATTTTACCCTGTAGACCTGAGTCTGATTACTAGCACAGCACTCCTTCAAATGTATCATGTAATTTTTAGACAATACTTAATTGTTTTACATTGTTTACTCAGGGCTAAAGCTATGCTAATATTTTAGGGAGAAGTCATTTCTTCCTCAGCTAAGATTATGGAGAAGTGGAGAGATTTTAGGGAGAGGTGGAGTGATTTTAGGGAAACGTGGAAAGATTTTTAATAGCGCCATAACATGCAAGTTGAAAATGGAACTAAATTTACTTTTATTATTATTATTATTATTATTTCCTGTCTTTGTTTAAGTCTATTGATTAAAAGTAAATAACAAATTCACTGAAAATATCAGTGATTCTGTTTTCTTATCCTTCAATGCAAAGAGCTATAAAATATACTTCTTTGTTCAATGTAAACCTAATTTCTTATCTTTGTGAATCTAATGTGATTAAACTGCAAATTAAAGTGGTTTTTTTCACTCTTGCAATGATTGCCTTAACCAAGAAAAGCCTAATCTGAATATGAATACAATTAAAAAAAGCTAGGTTAATTCCATATCAGCAAAAAATAAATCAAGCTCCCAGTGCTAATGCACTCAAAGTCAAAACACAAAAACCCATAAAAGCATTTCACAGTCACTACATGTCAGTAGCAGTGACATCACTATGACATCACACAGAATACACGTCTTCTTTGATCTGCTACTGTCTTCTTTGATCTGCTACTGTCGGCACACATTAAAAGAAACAGTTGTCAACCCAGTTTCTGATGGCAGGTGTCAAAAATTTGCATGAATTTCAGTTACATTATTTAAGTCACAGAAAGTTTCAGTAATAATAACTATGTTTCTAAAGTCTGGGTTTTGAAAAATTGGAAAAAGTGGACCCATGGAAATTTAATTTCACTTAAATAGGAAAATCTAGAAATGTAAACATTATGGATTTCTTTCGCTGGTTTTAGTCATTGCATTGAAAGGATGTTTAACTTTTATAAATAAATTTTCAGGTAAGAAAATTTTGTTTGTCTAATATTTTTGACGTTTATTGTGCTCTTTCCACGTGACTTGTGCAGTGTCACTGCAGTTTTATCCTCGGGGCAGATTAAAAAGATTATGCACTGACAAAAGATCGAAACTAAAATTATTATTTGTTTGCAAAATTGTTTGAGAAATTATGACAGAATGATATCCAAGAATTTATCTATCCCAGATGTTTTACGTACAAAAAAGATCATTATTTTACAAATCTAAAACTCGGTTAAATACGTCTGCAGTATTGCACTGATAACACTATGTACCACGATTTGTCCATGTGGAATTTTCTAAACAACTCTTTGCATGAATTTTAGTATATCAGGAAATCGGCAGGGCGTTCGGTAGACCCGAGGTTCTGGGTTTTCTCTCGCACTTATGAGAAAAACTCATATTTGACCCGCACAAAAAATGTCCCGTGGGTCGGCTTGACCCGAGGAAATTTTCTTTTATGCGTCTCGAGTTCGAGAGTACTGTCCCTTGTCAATCAAAATCCCGGTGAATTCCAATATTGTTCGCCGCCATAAGTGGAAGTATGGCAGTAGGCGGAGCTTGGTATATTAATCAGCTTCTGGCAGATGTCAGTCATGCCACGCGCCGACTGACACGTGGGCTTCTCACGGTTTGTATTTGGTACAATAATGTCCGTCATTGCCAAAGGTATTTATTGATCAATGTGTAAAAGTTAATTGATAAACAATGCATAGAAGAGCAGCCTATTATCGTATTTGTGTCACTTGTTAATTAGCGATATACAGAAAGCGTAACATTCACAGATTTTGTTTCTTATCGGTCATATCGATCATTCATGTAGTTGAACCTCAACGAACACTGTCTAGGAAAACTTAGCGATACAAATAGTTACCCAAAAGAAATAATGAAACAGGAAAGAATAAAAACACGGCACCGACAAAAAAAGAATTCCGAGTTTTGGGTTAAAAAATTGTTTGAGTCGCGGCGATTTTCGTGAGTCGGTCGCGTTACTGCAAACAAACAATTTTTTAATGATGGCCTAACAGAGATATTTGACTTTATCAAAAATCTTAACCAACGGCGACGCCAACACCGACGCCGGTGCGAGTGCATTAGCTCTACATTTTCTTCGAAAAGTCGAGCTAAAAATGGTTACACACTACCTTAAACACATTTTTCGCAATTTAACCATGTTCCAACATCAACACACTAAGTACCAATACTTAGCAATCAAGTATGAAATAAAATAATTACCATAATCAGGGCGGTCTGTTGATGACTTGACTTCAGTAGACTGACCTTGACCTCTGAACTTTCCATCATTGTAAGGTGGAGGTGGTCCTGAAGGCTGCTGGGGTGGAGGTCTCCAAAGTCCACCTCCCTGTTGCACATGCTGGGGAGGCATACCAGGAAATCCTGGTCCAGGAAATCGGATCACTTGACCCCTTTGGTCATAAAAAATCATTGGCATGGGCATTTGCATTCCAGGTCTAAATTGCATGTTTTGTCCTCCTGGAGCATTATGATGGTCATTCGGATAAGGTTGGGGCATTGGGGGCATTCTATACATAGGAAAACCTGGTGGATACTGTCCTTGACCACCAGGGCCGACCTGAAAATTTTGCTGTGTACCATGTTGCGGACCCATGCCAGGAGGATGACCTTGCTGGTGTTCATGCCCTTGCATGCGAGGCTGACCTTGTGCATTTGCAAACATAGGCATTTGTTGATGCATATCACCTTGGTTCATTTTAAGATCACCAGCTCCTTGTATGTGATCTGCATCTCCCTGAGGATTCATTGGAAAGTTTTGATAAAATCCTGACATGGCACCATAGGTTTCTGGAGGCCACACATTTGGCGGTATTTGTTGTTCTGGTCTCCTGGGTGGTAGATCTGGTCCTACATGTGACTCTGGTTCCCGTGTTGAATCAGCGGAGGACTGAGGCTCTGGTATCTAATAAAGAATAAAAGTTATTTTTTCTTTACTATTACTTCTCTATTTCAAAAGAAAAGCTTACTTTCATTAACATAACCACTTTAACAAATATTTCAAAAACTACAGTAACTCTCATTACAAACCTTAAAATCTTCCCATCTTTCTGGAAGTTCACAAGCTATTGCTTTCTGATATTTCACTATGAAATGTTCGTCTTCTATTTGTATTTCTTCTTCTCTCACCTCTTTACACATATGATCTACATCTGTTTCAAATAAAATGAAAGAAAGAGATCATTGAATGTAACGATGAAATTCAGTTATATTCACAGCTAAAACATTGACTCTGCTCCATATGGTCATGAAACATATTAACTACAAGAGCTCCACTAAACGGGGCAATATACGCCCAAAATGTTACATAACAGAAGCAAAATTTAAAGAGAAAGCAAAATTTAGAGATTTTTTTCTGGTAGGTGGGGTCTGGGGGAAGCAGGGTGTGTTTGCAGTGGTGGTGGCAGGATACTAAAGGTAATAGGTAAGGGCAAGAAACAAATGATTTGGGGGCTGGAGGTGTGTAATGTAGATCATTGTAGACTGCACATCGCCTCATCTCCACCTGCCTATATTCCAAGTTTCAAGTCAATACCTTTAATTTAAAGTCATGCTCTGAACATATGATGGGCAGATTTGACCTTGACCTTCCACCCTGGTTCTTGCACTCTGCGCTTTGAAGTCAATACCGTATAGCGGGTTAATTCTGCGGGCAAAAATATCTGCGGTTTTGTCCTTAAATGAGCCTAGTTTATTTCAGCATTTTTTATTTCTGCGACCTTCGAGAAAAGCAGAAATTAATTTTTGCGGTTTGCATAAACTGGGAGTAAATTCTGTGCATGGGAAATAGCTACCGCATTTACTATCTCATAATTAACTACTCAAATGCATATCGCTCTTGTCAGTTATGTCTTGTTGGCAAGTTGGTGCAGCTGATTTATGTTTAAATCTGATTTCTTTTCATTACCATGCATGATCAAAAATCAGATTTAAAAATCAATACTGTAAGTCTAGTATCAGTAATTCATTTTTAAAGACATTTGCATAAAATGTAATACTGCTGGTAGAAAAAATTATGATTTATTTACAAATATAAACAAATGCAAAATCTAGTACATAGTCCTTTCACAGTCCATTCAGTTACAACACACATTTAAATTAGTTTGTTCAACTTTTCATAAATCTACACTTGTAAAGATTACAAGCCCTAAACGGTAACCATTTTTTCGTGGACAATAGATTGATACAATGACAAAAGCAATCAACCACAATCGATTCGGTGTGAATAACTTGACAGCAGATGAACAACTCGTGAGATAAAGATAATGGGTAATTATATTAAGCAAAATATCAAAGTTTATTTCTGTGTCAAAAAATTCTGCTGATAGTTTAAATGTGCAGAATTTATTTCTGCGTGACAGCCTCGGCCAGCAGATTTAGCAGAAATAAAAACCCGCAGAATTAACTCGCTATACAGTACCTTGAATGGTTAATATGTTATGCTCAGTACACAAAATAAAATGGACAAATTTGACCTTTGAGCTCCTTTTATGACCTTGACCTTTGACCAATCACCATGCACTCTGCACATCGTTTCATCACTACCTACCTACAAACCAAGTTTGAAGTCAACACCTTGAATGGTTAATAATAAGTTATGCTCTGGACACAAAATAAAACAGACAAATTTGATCTTTGCACTCAATTTGTGACATTGACCTTTGACCTAAAGACCCAGTTCATAAATACAGACATTTTAAGGACCCCATTGGAAATAAGCAGAAATACTTTATGGGTTTTCAACTTATCCTGTGATATATGTCACAAAATTTATTTATTTTTTATATAAAAGAGCTAGTCCATTTCTCTTTAATATCAATCTAAGATATAAGACATAGCTATTCAGTGATTTTTTTTTTCCCTTTTGGGAAAAGGTCCGGTACCGGATAAATTGGGAATAACAGCGGGGTTTTTACTCAGATTGGGAATTTTTATAGTTAATTTATAACATCATTTAGAATGCTTCCTCCTTTAATTTCATGTAAATACCATCAAACAAACTGTTTAAATGGTTAAATCATGGTGAATGTCAATGTAACTAAGTTTTCCTTCTGCAATCATCAAAATGCAAACTTAATTTGGTCATTTGGGGAATTTTTTGATAATAATTGGGAAAAAAGATTGCATTTTTCAACTGGGAACAGGTCCTTTTAGGGGTACTTTATAAAGAAGGAAAAAAATCGCTGGCTATTTCTGTGATATAATAAAATGTATGTTTTGTAATGATGTTGACTTTTATAATGTGATATCTGTAATATTTGTATTCATGACATATATATTCACGAATAAATCTATATCTATCTATCTATCTATCTTGTGTTTTTATGGGTATTTTTTTTACATATAAGACCTTGATTTTTTTTCCCCCTCTTTTATAAAACTTTGCCCCCTCTATTATAGCATGTGACGGATCCCTGTACGGCCAATGCTATTTCAATATGCCCATCTTGGGTGTGTGCTTGTGTGTGTGTGTTGGGCGGTGGTGGGGAGGGGGGGGGGGGGACATAAAGCTAGTTCAAGCACTCAGTCTTCCTGGTCCAATATTCAGATCAGTTTTTGTATCACTACTTCCTCAATTGGCTTTAAAACTGTTCAAGTAAAAAGGACAACAAAAAAGTTACATGGATATTTCTTCCTTCATATATTTGTTATTT
The DNA here is from genome assembly GCF_021730395.1 of Mercenaria mercenaria. Lineage (NCBI taxonomy): Eukaryota > Metazoa > Mollusca > Bivalvia > Venerida > Veneridae > Mercenaria > Mercenaria mercenaria. The sequence continues at coordinate 39,707 of NW_026460901.1, read as the reverse complement.
CATGAAAGAACATCAAAATGCACAGCATTTATCATACTCTTTAATGTTACTTTTTCTTTCTACAAATTTCCACATCAACTTTCCCCCCAAAAAAACTACTTTCGTTTTTGAAACCGAAAGTAGGCCAGTTTTTTTTGTCGAATTCTAAGTAATTACAAATTTATAAATAAATACGAGTTCTCGATATCATAAAAACGTTATTATACATATAAAATAAAGTAAGCAACCCGCTGTTGAGGAACATAATAGCACAATTCTCGTCAAGTTTCTGCTACTTTCGATTCCGTCGACTTTGTCTGTGTCCAATATTCGCCCATGTTTAAAATGACTTTCAACACGAATGCGTAAGGAATTTTCTGATACTACGATTGGAACTTGGCAAACCGCAAGGCATTTTTCACTTATCTCTTCTAACGTCGCCATTTCCACAGGCTAAAATATCATTTCTTCCAAATATTTTGCCAAGCTGTCAAATCGTTCACATGACGGCAGAAAATGAAAAGATTACGATACAACAACCCGTATAATTGGACGAAATATGTAAAACATCATCTGATTGGACGATTAAATATGTTGTTTTAAATGAATTACGGTATACGGTTTCCGGTAAAAATCGGACGGCTAACCTATCCCCCTCTCCAACAAACACACGCGCACGTGTGCGCTTGCAAACACGCACACATGTACTCGTTTTTCGACTGTTAGTGTTACTGGTGGCAGCATAACTAGCGAATACCGATGTATTGCTATTAACCAGGGGTCACTATCTCGAACGTACCTTAAGTCCTATGATGTTCGTAAAGGGTACGTAAGGTATTCGTAGCGGATATTTCCCATATCTCGAAAGCCTCGTAATTTACGACACTTTGTAAATGTACTCGTAAGTTAAGGCTAAAAAAATCAACCCCTTAGCGTTCTCGTAGTGTATAAAAACTTATGTATGTCTGCCTGTCTGAAGGTGAACCCAGCCAGCATTCTATATCGGCCCGATATCAAACCGACGTCGTTGTCTATAACGGCCCAATATCGGCTTCAATTTCGGCTGCAAATAGGAATGATGTCGGCCTGACGTCGGCAGACGATATCGGGCCAACATCATAATGACATCGGTCCGACATTGGCAAACGATATTTGGCCAACATTAAAATGATATCGGCTCGATATTGGCAGATCATACCGTTGTCGCGAAATAGTGTGACACGCAGTGCTTCATCAAAGTTTTCTTCAAGTATACACTTTATAAATTCTCAGTGTAATTTACTTGACAACAGATGTGTATCGCATCATGTGTGTGATGGTTCTGGTTAATTTTATTGATATGATATTTTTTACAACTATATACTAAATGTTTTATACAGTTTCGTAAGTTTTCTGAATATTCTTAAGACTATTAAAATTGTTCAATTAGAATTTTAAACATATTTATACTTTCATTTTTTTTTGTAAATATAAATATTTCTAGGGCGGCATTCTACATAAAATAAAAATGCATCTTAATTATAACCTCCCTTTATTACATATAAAATTTTGATAATTACCATCTACAAATTTTGTTTGGAACCTAGTTTGGTTAATTCTGGCATACATCATATTTGCTTAATAAATTAGCACACATAAACACTTAGAATACTTTTTCACGTTTATCAATAATAATTTGAAAAATATAGCTATATTAGAGAATCCAATATCGGCCCGATGTCAATCCGACTTACGAAATAGTTACACTGATTGATGTCTATCTACCGATTTCAATAGTTTGCGGCAGTTCAACGGTCCGATCTCGGCGATATATGATCATTTTGTGTCGATTCGCCGTAAAACCTAATTAACTCACTCACAACGGCCCGACGTCGGCCCTACATCGGCACATTGTGCCGACATTCCGATATTATACCTATATCGGGCCGATATACTCATGCTGGCTGGGAATATGTTTATTTCTTATTGTACCACGCTGAAACTGTCGTGAAAATGTTTATCGAAGTTGTCATTCCGTCCGTTTGTGTCAACGAACATGAATATATTTTATATAGATGAATAAATTAAGTGCTTTTAGTCCGTTTTTATAGATAAAACGCACAGGGTTTTTTTATTTCACAGAGAAGGAAATACATTAACGTTTGTCCTTTTGTTCATGCGGGCTATCGTTTTAACGGTTTGTCAGATTTGCATGTCATTTGAATTGTTAGGACTGTGCTTTTGCTCAAACGGCCCCGTTGGAATCATTCCTCTAACAATAATTTTTGGTAATAAGGCACCGGCGGTATTTTAAAATGATAAGAATTTAAAATGTACAACTAAATGTTGACTTTTACCACTGTCACAGTAACTACGGTATATATTTACTGGCGGATGCTATTCGTCAAATGGTGTTGGAAAAAATGCAAACGTTACGTCAATTTTCTAAAACTCGCATTGAAAACTTTAGCGCGGTACGATACGCGTTGCCTACATATTTTGTATCCTTTGAGGTACGTATATCACAAATATGATTGAAATATCCTATCACGGAATTACTGTATCATAGACATTTTCCCGCGGACTGTAATAACTAGTGAGGCTGAATAATGTTTCGGACTGCCAGCAGTAAAATTCCCAACAACGAAAGAAATTGCATTGTACAAGACTATACATTGATTTTCATACTGAACGCTACACGCGCATCCCCGGCTATGCTAGCTTAATAGGTAAAATACACAAGACCTCAAAGTCGGTTCGAATACCGAGCGAGGCGTTCATGGTTTCCGTGATGATTTGCTAGAGACAATACATCTAAGTTCATTCATTTTCCACCTCTGTATTATGTGGGGGAGTATCTGTAAGGAATCCAGGAATACTAATGCATATTATCTCGAGCGCACGCCATCTTATTTCGAGCGCACGACATCTTTATCTCGAGCCTGAGCACGACATCGTATCTCAGCACACGACATCTCGTGCGCACGACATCCTATCTCGAGCACTCGATGTTTTATCTCGTGAACTGTACATTTTATCTCGTGCAAACGACATATTATCTCGTGCAAACGTTATCTTTATTTCGTGCGCATGACATCTTATCTCGTGTGCTTGACATCTTATCTCGTTCACCCGACATCTTATCTCGTTCGCACGACATCTTATCTATATTTTATATGGGCCTTTTTTTATATTCAGGTCATCAGTGAAAATATATGGACGAGTAGATAATTAGTGTCCCGCCTATTCAGATTTCATTTAAACTTTCCTCAAGTGCAAGGGGAGCGGTGGTCTAGTGGATAAGGTGTCGGCCGCTCAATCCAGGATCGTGGGTTCGAACCCCACAGGGGTCACGACCATGACTTCTCATATGACACCAGTACTGGATTTTCCAGGAAGCGGACTCGAGAGTGGTTCCAATAAGCTTGAAGCTTTCATTACAATCGAGCTAAAACAAATTAGTATAAACTTAAACTCAAGTACAAGTTTATCACATCATTTGGGGGAGCAGTGCACATAATTGGTCATCCTATCGTCAAAATTAAAACATAATCATGCTTACTGCATTTCTAGAATAGCAACAAAATGCAGTTTGACTGATTTGCACATTGTCAGAAAAGTTATAAAATTGAATGCATGAATAATGGTGAAACAGAGAAATTCTTTGATATATGGGCGAAGCCTACATACTTAATCTTTATTTTGTCAAGGGCTTAGGTGGAATGCGCCCCAAATTTTTTTGCCGAATATTGTCCTGAAATTTACACTGTACAAAATTCAAGATATATGCGATTGAGTTCCGGTTTTACTTTTTCGCCAGATTATTCGTGTTTTTTGCTATTGTGTCACAAACATGGCCCCTGACGTCACTTTTCGTGCAATGCCGAGTTCCGAGTGTTTTCGGCATTTTTCCTTTCCTGCGCTCTGAATGTCATATAAATGAAAAATACAAAATAATGTTCATTTTGCAAACAGAAAATACTACTCAATGGTATAAAATTCAGTGAAATAAAATTGACATTTAGGACATCAGTGACGATTTTGTGACATCAGAAGGGAAAATATCACATCAAGTTTTGCTAAAAGTTTTGCCTTAAAATTCAGTTTATTAAAAATCGGCTCGATAAAAAAACGTATAATTTTGTTATGTTGTTTCGCAATGTGTGTACGTCTAGTAGACACATAAATACTTGGGGGTCACCGACTTTAATTTTTCGCAATATAACATAACCTTACCCTTACCCCCACATGGTTTGTGGCTATATGACGTTAGAGTAAAAAAGAATATGTTTCAACTTACACAACTCACGTTCGTGTTAAAAACGAGATGTATTTATTTAAAGACATTTTCACAATATATTCGATCTCAACTTCAGATGCCATGTACTAGTGAAAGGAAACACCTTTGACAAAATGTATATATTGTACAATTGTCCGCAAGTATTTGACATGACACTCATCAATTTTCGCTAATATTTTCGGACGTTTTCGTTACTTTACGCAATATTGTATCCTGAAAAGATCTACAATTACACAAATAACCTTTATAGTTAACCATCTGACTCCCATGCACGTTACCACGGGTACGAACTTACCGCAGACCATTTTTTAAATTCAATATAATGAAGTGTTACCGTATTTGCTTTTATTGTTACAATGTCTTTTGCAACGATTTTCACGAATTCTAATTGTTTTGTGTTGTAGTATCTATTTTCGGGAGTAATTTATCTTTTTATCTAAGATACCTTTAAAGATTTTAATCGACACTTACTTAAAAATATCTTGAATACAAGTATAGTTCTTTCAATAAATGAACCATAAAAAATAAATAGATAAGTGTATTAATTTTCCGTCTTGTAAAATTTGGAGTGAAATTTGAAAAAAAAAAAGAAAAAAAATGATGTTAGACTGAGAACTACAACCCACAACTCCGAGATTGATGGCTAATCGTTTTGTCCCCGCAGCTGCTTGCACATGCGATATTTTTTTAAATTATGAAGAATACTTACGCAGTAGTTATTTCTCTATTGAGGGTCAGGTCAATACTTATGGACAATTTATCCACTTTTTACTATCCATTTGTTATTCCTATTGATGGTTTCAAAATTCAGGTTCAAAGTTTGAAGAATAGATGTCTTTTCTGTTACTAATCTTCTCAGTCTAATGCAAAATGCTAACTTAGATTTGTAAATAAAGCTAGTATGCGGTCAGTTGATGATTTATTCTCGTGAAAATAGACACTTAAACATGTTTTAAACATTTAGAAATTTCGTTCATATGTACTTTTATGATATGAAGGATTGCCTGATTTTACCAGAAATATCTATCGACGCTTGTCGGACTGTTGCTCCATTTCACATGTATAATCAACACGAAAATAGTATATCAGATCCTCTATCTGATATGAAATTTATATTTTTTACACGGGTTAATTTACTATCAATTTAGACATCAATCTCCACATCTCATTCGTGCGAGATTTCGAGTTGAGAGAAGAGTCTGTTCTATACGCATAATGCTGAGCAACTGGTATCATTTTTTTTATATCCTTGGTAAACGACTAGCGATCAAAGTCCCGACCTTCCGCACGAGAGAGACAAAGAGACAAAGAGACAAAGACAGTGAGGTCATAGTAAGACAGAGTAACTAGTCCAGCGAACAGACTTTATTCTTAAAAGAAAAGATCTTCAGATGATTATAACTTATTGCAGCTGGTCAGACACAGAGAATTTACTCTTGAGACAGTGTCTTTTTATTACAGTCACGCACAACTGCTGCTCCGATGCAAATAATCTATTTCTTGGCGGGAACCTTCAGATCAAGTGCAGTTACAAGCTCTTAATAATGAATACTATAAAATATTTCATAAAACACTCACTAGTTGCAGCTTTCAGATTTAAGAAGTACGGAAAAGGTAAAAGCCGTTTCTGTTCCTCCGGATACCCTGGGTATAGATGTAGAAACTGTAGTTTCGAGTTCACAAGCTGAACACTTGAATTTAAATAATTTTAGTCTATCAAGGAATCAACACACATAATACATGTTGATTAACCAATGATCAAAAGTGTTTTGTTTTTTTTTTTCGATAATATCCTAAGATGCGAAATGTCGTTTACATAATTTACACCCTTTATCAAATATCTCATTAAGATATTTCATATCTACAATTCTTCTTTTCGGAATATGTCCGTAATCACCTGAATGTTCTTATATGTTTAAAAAAAATCGACTTTTCTTTAACGCTTTCTTAGCAAATCTCACCATATGTCTCTCAATACTTTCATGTCGATTCATTTCATCAATTCATTCCGAATTTACCGTTAATACATGCAGCTTCGCATATTCTTTAGATTATTTTGTTAAAAAATGACGTTTAAACGTGTCATTTCTTAATGGGGTAGGGGTAAAATATTGTCAAATATTGAAAAATTAAAAGTCGGTGACCCCTAAGTATTTATGTGTCTACTAGACGTACACACACTGCGAAGCAACATACAAAAATTTTACGTTTTTTTATCCAGTCGATTTTTTATAAACTGGATTTTAAGGCAAAATTTGTAACAAAACTTGATGTGAGTTTTTCCGTTCTGACGTCACAATATCGTCTCTGACGTCCTATGCGTAAATCCTAATTCGCTGAATTTTATACCATTAAGTAGCATTTCCTGACTGCAAAGTGTCAATTATTTTGTATTTTTCATTGATATGACATTCAGAGCGCAGGAAAGGAAAAATGCCGAAAGCACCCGGAACTGAGCGTTACACGAAAAGTGACGTCAGGGGCCATGTTTGTGACACAATAGCAAAAAATACGAACAATATGGCGACAAAGTAAAACCGGAGCTCAATCGCATATATCTTGAATTTTATACAGTATAAATTTCAGGACGAAATTCGGCAAAAAAATTTGGGGCGCATTCCACCTTAAATCTATTCCTTTGTGTCATCGCTGAATTTTCGCTGCATTTTTTTATCAGTTTAATATTTATAACTATAACGAAAAATAAAGTAAATGATACAACGGTAAATGTGGTCAGTTCCTAATTTGAAGACATTTTTTTCAAAACATCTACATTCTATAACCGGTAGTCTCACTTCGACCTCAGCACCAATAATTGTATACACACAAACAACACGCATATGCACGCGCACATACGCAAGCACGCACCCACGTACGCACACACAGCACACACACAACGACGACCAATAAATCCACATACATGCGCACGCATGCACGCACGCACAACGACAACAAATAAATAAACACATATTAATTGAACTTGTTTTCCTTTTTTCAATAACTTGGTATTACATGTATTATTTCAAAAAGATAAATGTCATATTGTAATTGCTGACTATATATACATGTATCATAACTCATGTTTTATATTCACGAAGTATGTAAATGTATATTGGGTATATTATTAAAAAAAATCAATTAAAAAAAAAGATGTTGTACACTTGAGATAAGATGTAGATCGCACGAGATAACTTGTCAAGCGCACGAAATAAGATGCCGTGCGCTCAAGATAAGATGTCGTGCACACGAGATAAGATGTCGTGCGCACGAAATAAGATGTCGTTCGCACGAGATAATATGTCGTTCGCACGAGATAAGATGTCAAGTTCACGAGATAAAATATTGAGTGCTCGAGATAAGATGTCGTGCGCACGAGATAAGATGTCGTGCGCACGAGATAATATGTTGTGCGCTTGAGATAATTTAATCTTTAAAAAAAAAGAAATGCATGTCCTAAACATACCACCGTAAAAATTCACTTAATGTGGATATATTTTCCCATGTTGTTTTCCCATAAACAGCTAATCACTGGCCATTGCTTTCGCAGAAGCGATGGTTCCAACGCCGCGGCGGTGGAGGATTCGTCGCAGAAGCGGTGGAGAAATATGGCCGACTGACTACATTTATGCTGTCATCGGTACGTTTTCTAAAGTCCTTTTCACGTTTGACTGAAAACAAACAGTGAGACAGAAGCCCATATGTGTACTCTTCCAACCAGAAACACTTGTTCAGTGCAATTCTTTGTCATTAATATAAACACTTCTGTACAGTTTGACGAGGGATTGCCGTTTTTGTAGAATTTCCATTAAAAATGGCAAAATCTTGTACAAAACGACCCCTGAGCACGTTTGCAGCAAATCGTAAGTACCGCACTGTCAAGCAAAAACTATTTCTTCGTAATAGGTGAATTTTCATTACAGGCATATGAAAAAAATCGACCAAATATGATTCCAACGCAGTGTGTTTAGTATTAATATACTGTTGATTTGATATTCCGTTCTGTTGGCTGCGCACACGAAAAGCTTTATTTTAATCCTTAATTACTTTACTAAATCAACTGCCAAATAATAACGCCATGTTCTTTTGTACCAAATACATTTCAATTATGATTATTGATATTAAAGCACGAAGGTTTTCTTCATTTTCCTTTTCCCTTATTATATACAAAATATCAACTGACAATATCGATTGTTTGATTAAATGCTTACCACATGCGACTTTTACATCATAGAACAGATCAACTTATCTAATATACAAAATGACAGGGTTTCTGCTGTCCTTTTTTTGTTTTGGCGACATAATATCGAAGTCGGGTTCGCATTGGGGTGAGGGCGGGGGAGTATTCTCCAACACACTGCACATGCTGCAACCATTTGTCATTTTATAGGTTTTAATCATGTTTTAGCATATTTAAATATGTTCCCAGCTGTAATTTCTCTTCGGTTGTTATAATAAGAATAACTGAAATGAGTTGATTCCTTGTCGTCCTCTTGGAAATAGATCAAGGAGTTAAAGGTCTCTTAATACGTTTGATTGGCACTGTGACAGCGTTAACAAGCTTTTCCTTTGATTTGACCTGGTGACCTAGTTTTTGACCCCACATGACAAAGTTTCGAACTTGACCTAGAGATTATTAAGATAAAAGTTCCATGCACAGTGTGCCTAATCACGTTATCGCGCTACGTCATTTTGAGCTCGAAAGTGAAAGTAGAAAGGTAAACAAAAATTGAAAATCAGGGTCTAAGCTTTTTAATCTATATATTGTGTTTATATCATGCGTATGATTCGAAACCTATTTGAAAGTGCTATCCCCGGTACTATGATTTCCACACAAAAAGCTTTTCGTTTTAATGCTATTCAATAGACATGCACATTGAGCGCATACTGTCGAAAGTGGTTGAACAGGAATAGCGTTAAAACGAGAAGGTTTTGGCGGGACAATTGTAGTACCGTGGGTAGCACTTTCAAATAGGTTTCGAATGATGTACATGATATACACACAATTTATTGAATAACAAAACTTAGTCCTGATTTACAATTTTTGTTTACGTTTCCACTTTCATTTTCGGGCTCAAAATGACGTAGCGCGATCATGTGATTAGATACACATAAGCAAGTTTGTATCAAATCCAAGCATGAATGAAACCTAATATGGCTGAGAGGGTCAGAATAGAAAATTTGCCCTTTTCAGGGGTAGTATCTCTTGAACATATGATGGAATCTAGCTTGTTTTCAATAGGAACCGAGATCTTATTGTGACTTAACTTGTGTGTAAGTGTGTTAAAAGTCGAAAGTAAAACGTCACTGCTATCATGTTCATAAGATGAACATTTTGGCTCCTTCAGGGATTAAAATCTGTTGAAAAATGAGGTCTCTATCGTGTTCAAAAGAAATTGTGGACGGACGGACAGACGACTGACGAAGGGCAATCAAATAATCTCATCTTGTCACTAAGAAAAATCTAAACTTTTTCCTTGACACTTTAAGATTCTGTGGTAAACGTCTAAAAATAAAAGGATGTTGTTGAAGAAGAGGTACATTAGCCTGCTTGTAAAAAGTCTTAACTCCAGTAACACAGCTGCTCAATGGCATTTTGTTAAGGTATGCTACGTATTAGTAATTGTATTGTACTTTAGTCAAGTTGGTTTATCATACGATGCAGAAGTAGCATGTGGTCAAATCAGAAAATTAATATTGTCACTTGATATTATGTATTTACGGATGTGCAAATCAGTGTCATATTTATTCTAAACTTTCAGTTTCTGTCGCTATCTAATGTCAAAGTGATTTCATGGCCCTACCCAATCAAAATTCTGGGAAAATGCTGTTTACTCCAATTTAAAGTCAATAGCGAACATTAAAGAAACAAGACCCACCGTAATGCGTTGGAATGATTTTTGATCGATCATTTTGTATGCTTGCAATGAAAAATCACCGATTACGGAGAAAATGTATCTGCTTGACAGTGTCAAATTTACATTTTGATGCGAACGTGCTCAGGGGTCGTTTTATACAAGATGTTACCATTTCTGATAGAAATTCTACAAAAACGGCATCCCTCGTCAAACTGTACAGAAGTGTTTACATTAATGACAAAGAATTGCACTGAACAAGTCTTTGTGGCTGGAAGAATACACATGTGGGCTCCTGTCTCACTGGTTGTTTTCAGTCAAACGTGAAACACTCGTTAGAAAAAGTACCGATGAGAGCGTAAATATAGTCAGCCGGCCATATTTCTCCACCGCTTCTGCGACAAATCCTCCACCGCCGCGGCGTTGGAACCACCGCTTCTGCGAAAGCTATGGCCAGTGTGCTAATGGGCTATTAGGTACAAAGGTAAAAAGTTGCAAATGGCCAGTGATGTTAGAAATCAACTTACTGATGCTCTAAAGGCATAACCCCCTTATTTGTATTGATTTTTTGACACAAAAATAATTTCCAAAAAATCTCCCTTAATAAAAAAAAATTTATAAAAAAAATCCGACCTACCCTAATTAGCATGTTAAAGAATTTTTTAGGCCTAATTTATACAGTGGATTCTATGGCACACGAAGTTTGCACAATACTGTAAAATATAAAATTCAAAAACTTAATTAATAGCTTCTTTAAATCTGACAGATTCTAAGATCTAAGATTTCCGGCGAATTACAATAACTATCGATAAGTACAACTTTGCTGGCAAGTTTGCACTACCTGGATATTAAACTACCAAGCACCTCGTGGCAGTTTCAATTATTAACCGCTGTGGTTAAGCTACTCGGACTTTTTTTTAGATCAGCGTCCCCAACTATTTATGATCCGGCGAAGAATTTTTTTTCGGCGTTAGCTGAATAACATGGATTTTGACCTAGATTCTGTAGTAATCGGGACACGGAACAGGTGCGCGCTGAGATGATAAATTAAATGACATTGATTATCAGAAGGCACATATTAAATCGAACATATTTAGTAGTTTTGTTACCGTAAACTAAAATTATATATTCTGTTTTAAAGTTTTTAGTAATTTATCACCGCTAGAGAAATCGAAAGTAAACTTTTTCACCCGTTGCGTACCTCGCTTATGGATGAATGAGTTGTGGCTGGTTGTAACTGTATGGAGTCAGTGTACCCGGTGTCGGACTGTACGCGGTTTCGCACACACGGCAAATTCATGTTCTTCGTGAAAATAAAGCAGAAAATTTAACAATGCTTTGTTATTATTCCACGAAACTGAGTTATTCCCTATATAATTTGACACCAGGGGTCCTTCCCCACTGGAGCCTTGCTCTGGCAAGTGTAGACAAAAACAATAACAACACCAATGGAGGCCAGTAGGTCAGCTGAAATTTTTTAAATTTCATGAAAATAATGACTATGCTAACAACAACATTGTGCAAATTAAATTTAAAAAATCACTATTCCATCATATATTATGTAAGTATTTACCTATTACTTTACCCAAATAAAAAAAGATTTATTGACGGTATCCCAATCTGCAAATGTTTGATTTTTTGCTTTAAGTTTTTTTGTTTTTTTTTTTAAACTGAGAACTTAAGCAACTAATTAGAGTTATGGGGTCACTACTAGAGATTCAAAAGCTAGGGTTTTATTTTCATGTCAACTGCTTTAGCCTTTTCCAGTCCAACTAATTGTACGCTGGTCGACATATTGTGCTAGTAGGTTACTTATGGAGGTAGACAAGCTTATAATACTGTCGCTGAGTGGCTGCTTTTTAATTTCTGACTTTTGCAGCCACCGCTTACAGTTTGACCGTCACAATATAAAACAAACTGTATATACGTCGGATTAGTTCGACTACTTACTAGTATAGGGGATTCTGACCCAACACGAATTTATTTCAGAATCAGCCCAGGACGTCAAATCATTTTGACCTTCTATCACTGAAAGGATACCCCATGATCATTTAAATTTGCTGCTTAGTTGAAATATTTGCAAATGAATAATGTATTCAGATATGCATATCCAAATCTTTTCTGTCTCTACATCCTGTTTAATTCTTAATTTTTCATGCGCCAAACATTATTACCTCTACGCCGTTTGTCTTTTTAAAGACATTTCTTGTTATTTTTATCAGAATATTTTTGACAGACATTCTCTGAATAATAGTTTACAGAATTGAATGCATGTTGTATACTCAATATAAATGTCTGGCAGACTGTCAGTGATATATCTGTAGGAATAGAGTACCGTATTCAAGAACCAATGAGAATTTTTTTTGTACAGGGAAAACATATACTCGTAGAGCATCGGAAAAGCTAACCAACTTGTAAATAAAGTTTGTGTTTGGGAACTCAAACACTTTGAGATGACCGTGGAACATGACTTTGGCAGATGTAATGAATTTTAATGAGAAGATACATAAAATTGATTAAAGTTACGACTTAACTGGCGTAATTATACTGAAGTAGTTACTAGTATCTTTAAAACACTTTATGCACATTTAAGATTAAATAGTCCTCCACCCGGTCCCTCCGAATGAATTTTCATCTATTAGTGCATTCAGTATAAATGGTGTTGAAATTGATAGAACCCCTAGTATTCACGGTTGCAATGGAGGCAAATGTCGATACACTTGCCACAATTGCTTTTCAAAGAACCACAAGTTAAATCTATAACCAAGACGGTATATCATGTATTTCATTTTTCCGTGGATTTACAAATTTGGTTAAGATTGATATTTTCCGTTTTACGCACCTTGTCAATTGTTCGGTTTGATGACAATCAAAACGAGTCTGTCGCTTGATCATAGATAATCAATGACGCTGATATGATAAAAAAAAGTCCGACCAAGTTAACTATTGTGTTAACGCAAAATTTTGCGCAAAAGCATTTTCAGACAATCAATAAAATAGTGTTTTCAGAAAAAATCACATACTTCCTGAAAGATTTACTTTATTATTGTGGTAGTTATCTAGCTATTTCGTGCCAGAAATATGTAACAATATGCCATACTATTGAGATAGACTTTCAGAAGTTTGAAGTACCAAGACAATTCCTGAAAGTATCCAGACAGCTGTCTAGCTATATATATCAGTAAATTGACAATGGTTTTGTAGAATAATATAAATGTTTTATACGCTGTTAAATTTTCAAGTAAAACAATGCTTTCTTTCTATGATTTGATGACGTTCGAACTTTTTTCTCTGAAACCTGGACCTATACCTTAAGCACGATAATAGGTAAAATTGCTAGTTACTATAACCCTGGTGGTGCGGGTCTTAATTTAGCCAAAATAGCAACGTATTTTGTTACTTTCAATGTCAAGTGTTACATACAAATGCATTAAACAATATTCATTGTTTCGGATTCAGTTTCACAAAACAATCGGACTGAAAGATAGATTATCCTTTGACCTTTTTTCATAATCATTTTCACAACGGTTTTCAGTCTGACGCATCAATGTTTGTTTAATGCATATGAATGTATGGGATCAAATGGTAGCTTCAAAGATTGCAGAATACGATCGACCGCCTTGATTGTTGGGACTGAAGTATGTTTTTGTAGACAATAGAGTACTTCAAAAATTCTTAAATGCAAGACAGGAACTTCCCGTGTTTTTGCTTTTCCTGGAAAAAAATCATCTTACACCCCCTGGTTTAAGACGACTCGCGTGCTGAAATTTATGAATGAATGAGTAAATTCATACACTACTATAATAGAATAGTGCTTAAAAGAAAAGCATTTGTTTTATTTAATTTCTTCTAATAGTCTATCACTAGTTGAAGGCGTGGATGAAAATATCTAGGTCTCGGGAAACTGTTTCGCGGTTATTAGGCAGAGCCTCGTTACCGCCTAAACAGTCACCGTCAAGCCATATATTTCTCTCTGCGCCTCCAACTACAGAAAGATTCGTATAATCAGGGCAGGTTAAGTTTTGCCTCGCAGATTTTCTCTGTTCTTTAAGTATGCTGTTGGTAACTTCGCGTCATGCCAGCCGAAGGCTGCATGAAATTTTTGCATCTTCCGTATAATTGCGAGAACTGTGATTTCATAACGACCTGGATCATTGCCGCTTTCTGCATATATATTGCTGTCTTTCTGATTATCATATTAGTGAAATATATGTCTGAACGTCCGTTCGACCAGGAAAATATCCGTTCGTGTTGAAGTGCGCCAGTCATAGATCCTGCATGAAATAAATGTAGGGATGTTTTGCAGCTTTTTCAAATTGTGATAATTTCTAAGTCCAAAAGGAGCCATAATTCTTGCAAAAGGCAATGTAGAGTTACGTACGGTACTTGCTGTGCAGAGTCAACTTTTAATGGCAAATAACTGCTCCAAGTTTTAAAGCAAAAGCTTTGACCATAAAGCAGAAAAATTGATCTAAATGCAAAATTTAACCAAGAAATCTGATATTTTCCAAGTTCAAAAGGGGCCATAGTTCTTGCAAAAAGCAGGATGGAGCTATGTTTCTTGCTAGCTTTTTACGTTGAAGTATACCTTGAACAAAGTCTATACGTAGTAACTTGATCACTGATTGGAAATACCCTGAATAAACTCAACGTGCAATATCTCAACGATCACAAATTCCATGAATACAATATATATGCATTACCTCACTGACAGGGAATACTTTGAACAAACTATATGTGCATTACCTCACTGACAGGGAACACCTTGAACACAATATATGTGCATTACCTCACTGATAGGGAACACCTTGAACACAATATATGTGCATTACCTCACTGACAGGGAACACCTTGAACACAATATATGTGCATTACCTCACTGACAGGGAACACCTTGAACACAATATATGTGCATTACCTCACTGACAGGGAACACCTTGAACACAATATATGTGCATTACCTCACTGACAGGGAACACCTTGAACACAATATATGTGCATTACCTCACTGACAGGGAACACCTTGAACACAATATATGTGCATTACCTCACTGACAGGGAACACCTTGAACACAATATATGTGCATTACCTCACTGACAGGGAACACCTTGAACACAATATATGTGCATTACCTCACTGACAGGGAACACCTTGAACAAACTATATGTGCATTACCTCACTGACAGGGAACACCTTGAACAAACTATATGTGCATTACCTCACTGACAGGGAACACCTTGAATACAATATATGTGCATTACCTCACTGACAAGGAACACTTTGAATACAATATATGTGCATTACCTCACTGACAGGGAACACCTTGAACAAACTATATGTGCATTACCTCACTGACAGGGAACACCTTGAATACAATATATGTGCATTACCTCACTGACAGGGAACACCTTGAATACAATATATGTGCATTACCTCACTGACAGGGAACACCTTGAATACAATATATGTGCATTACCTCACTGACTGGGAATACCTTGAACAAACTATATGTGCATTACCTCACTGACAGGGAACACCTTGAATACAATATATGTGCATTACCTCACTGACAGGGAACACCTTGAATACAATATATGTGCATTACCTCACTGACAGGGAACACCTTGAACAAACTATATGTGCATTACCTCACTGATAGGGAACACCTTGAATACAATATATGTGCATTACCTCACTGACAGGGAACACCTTGAATACAATATATGTGCATTACCTCACTGACTGGGAACACCTTGAACACAATATATGTGCATTACCTCACTGACAGGGAACACCTTGAACACAATATACATTTGTATGTGCATTACCTCACTGACAGGGAACACCTTGAACACAATATATGTGCATTACCTCACTGACAGGGAACACCTTGAACACAGTATACATTTGTATGTGCATTACCTCACTGACAGGGAACACCTTGAACACAATATACATCTGTATGTGCATTACCTCACTGACTGGGAATACCTTGAACAAACTTTATGTGCATTACCTCACTGACAGGGAATGCCCTGAACAAACCCTATAATGTACAGTACCTCACCAACAGGGAATACCTTGAACAAACTTTATAATGTACAGTACGTACATCTCTTATATATATAAATCCGAAATACCTCGAATGTGCATTACCTCAATGATCGAGTATACTTTGAATTAACTCTATGTGCAGAATCTCACTGATAAAATAACATCTTGAGCAAACTCTATGTGCAGTACCTCACTGATAAAATAACACCTTGAGCAAACTCTATGTGCAATACCTCACTGATAAAATAACACCTTGAGCAAACTCTATGTGCAGAACCTCATTTATTGGGAACAACTTGAAAGAACTCTACATGCATTCTTATCTCAATGGGCGGGAAACCTTGAACAAAAGTTTCTCAGATACTTCTTCTTTAGCTAGTGGTGCTACTGACCTCGGCTGTTTGAATAAGCCACGATTTAAACAATCTTTTAGTCAAAAACTTACTGACAGTGGTTTAAGGAAGAAGAAACTGTTAAAGGTACTGATCTCTAGATGACAACGAAAAAAAGAAAAATTTTAGGTATCAGGAAACTGTTGCTATGTTTCTTCGTAAGGCTTTGCAATTTTGTTACTGATAATATATTATTTGAAATGCCTGAGAATTAGTTGTCTTTATGTCTAATATTTCCATTCAAATATGAAAAGCAATGGTAACGGGGTACTGGAGGTAAACTTCCTTAATCAAAAATGTTTATAATTAACAACCGGTAAGTTTGGGTGTATTGGTCAGCAGCTGTAAGAAGAACTATTTCTTGGGTTACCCCGGTTTGTTCAATATATTCCTAATTGGTTGAACATTTACTAAGAGGTTACTTATGAGTATTCTTTTCTTCATGAATATCATTCAAAATTTTAGTAGCACAGTTTGATGTTAAAATGCTTGCCAACTTTGTAAGCTCCTAGACATAATCTATAAAATGCATATTCAAAAGGATAATCTGCAATTTTATGAACTTGTTAATTAAGAACAAGAAACATGGGAATTTCACGAAAACCAGGTTATCCAACTTTGCATCTTTAAAATAAATGGTCATATTCTATGATACATATCTGACTGCATCCAATCATGCCATTCAGAAGTACAGGTAAAAGGAAAGTACATGTGTCATTTCCCTATGCAATAAATTTATCATTTTTTGATAAAAGCTATCTTAACACAAAGTTTGCTGACAATAGGTGCATCTAAACTTAAGATATTGAGCATTAACCATCTTTTTATCTTTAGTAACAGTGACCCAACATACAATCCAAAGCCAATTCTTATATTTAAAGTTATAAACTCAAAACCAGCTTTTTGATGAACAAACTGAAGAAAAATGTTTTTTTAAATAACTATGACCATATTTGGAGATCTGAACAGACACCCTTTAATTCCACAGCATAAAAATCTCTTTTTTATTTCATTTTATTACCCCATTTTTCTATTTTTAGCTTAACAAACATTGACCCTCAGGTCCAAGTGACCTCAAATACATTCCCAACCTTTTGTGTTTGACAAAATCTATCTACACACCAAGTATACCGACAATAAGTGTACCAAAACCAAAGAGTGGAAACCATTATTCTATTTTTAGTAACAGTGACCCCAAATATCATTCAAAGCTAATTTTTCAGATAAGCTTGCTGTACTCAAACTTTGGTGAACATTTGTATTTCAATTCATTTTCTACTTTTGCCTTTTAAAACATAAAGTTTAAGAAAGTAAGATAATGGTGTAAGACGAAATCAATGATTTCTCATCATACCAATTGCGTCAAGTCAGGAAATTCAATCCAAATGCAAAAATTTTAAATATTCCTGTTTGTGTTATAAGGTTTGAAATATTTTTTTTTTATAATCATGTAGCAGAATGGTAAAATTTTCACTTTGATAGGATCACGTATCATCAATGGAAAAAGTAAATTAATTCACACCTGTTTGCAATAACCACCCTTGGGGAAACTAGAACTATCACTGAAGGTGATGAATGTACACCCCGGCACGCAATGACACTGTACATTGCAATTTGACACACACAAGATTTCATTATTATAGACTATGTATATAGTGTATTAACAAAAATCAAAGTCCCATAACTCTGCAGAATATTTTTCTGTAAGAACCTTACATGCACCATACACAAGTAAGGTTGGTACTGATCACTTGTGTGAAGTTTCATTAAATTGTGTGCAACGGGAAATTAGGCATGCATAAGATTGCATATGCAGACTATGTATATAGAATAGTAACAAAAAAGTCCCATTACACTGTAGAATATGTATCTGAAAGAACCTAACATGCACCATGCACAACTAGGGTTACTACTGATCACTTGTGTGAAGTTTCATTAAATTGTGTTCATGGGTTCTGGAGATTTAGCGCGCACAAGATTGCATTATGCAGACTCTATGTACATAGTATAGTAACAGAAAACAAAGTCCCATAACTCTGCAAAAAAACTTTCTGAAAGAACCTTATATGCACCATGCACAACTACTGTTGTTACTGATCACTTGTATGAAGTTTCATTAATTTGTGTAAAGGGGATGAGGAGATCATTTGTGCGCACAAAATTGTGTCTACAGACAGACGGACAACCTGAAACCAGTATACACCCATACAACTTCAAGATTAAGGGGGTACAATAACAAAAGTGGCCTTTGTTGACAGGTGGTCTCACAACACAGGTAAATTTAAACCATCAATTGTTAACAGAAAGAGAAAATAGTGACCTTCAAAAGCAAGTTTTACAGTGATTGCCAATATTCTGAGGTAGTTTTAGCAGAGGCTTGACTGTATTTGACTTGGCAGTGCATTTTCACAAGGTTCCAGTCAAGTATAGTTGAAACTGGTATCTCAAATTCCAATGGATCAAATGTTTTACCACATATAACGGAAATGCTACTAAACCTTTACCCTGCTAAATTTCTAAAATGGACTGGTCCATCATTTAGTTTGGGCAGTACCACTTACTATTCAAAGGGATGTTCACTGAAAATTAACTGACTGAATAGCGAACAGTGCAGACCATGATCAGTCTGCACATCTGTGCAGGCTGATCTTGGTCTGCACTGGTCGCAAAGGCAGACACACTTGCCGCCAGCAGGCTAAAGGTTAAAATGATATTTTGTGCACATGTTTTCCGAATGGGACTTGACAATATCTTTGATATTGGAATTCTGAAATAAATAAGGTCAAGATAATGAGTTTCAACTGTATTTACACCATTTTTGTGTGAGAGATTGAAAACAGAAACATTGTATAACAGTTTAAATGGATTTATGCATTTTATCACATTCTCACATATTAACACACAATTATGAGATATACATCTGAAACTTTACAAATGAATGAAAAAGTGATATCAGTTGTGCCATAAATTGTATACAACTAATATTAACCTATCGGTAATCCTTGCGGTTAAAAAAGGTCACTCATTCAAATCCTACTTTATTTCATATAAACTACAACTGATTCAGATCAGATTAAGGTATCTGAAGTGAATACCACTTTTTTCAATACTTACCTTCCATAAAGTTCTATCCAAAATTGAATTCATTTATTTATTTTGTTGGGTCTTACATCACACCGACACAGGTCATATGGCGACTTTCCAGATTTGATGATGGAGGAAGACCCCAGGTGCCCCTATGTGCATTATTTCATCATGAGCGGGCACCTGGGTAGAACCACCGACCTTCCAAAAGCCAGCTGGATGGCTTCCTCACATGAAGAATTCAACGCCCCGAGTGAGGCTCCAACCCACATCGATGAGGAGTGAGTGATTTGAAGTCAGCGACCTTAACCACTCGGCCACGGAGGCCCCTCAAGAATTGGAAACAAAAATATAGATCCAATTATTTCTTACTGAAATGTCTGTCTATGGTGTTCTTCTATCATAAAAGAGATTTGTAATGGCTTAAGTCTGCATATTAAAACCCTCCTTTCAGTTGCACTTTACAAAGTTTGTCATAATTGGAATTTAAAAATCATCTAATTTCATGTAGAATATACCTATTTTATGTTAAAAAAGTGACAAAAAATTGCAGAAAATTGAAATTTACATTCAATTTATTTACTTCTGACTTCTTTCAGTTACCGCTGAAAATTTTTGGACCTTATTCCGTAAACTTTATATAATGTAAGTACGGTCCATGTTAGATACATAACATTTCCCTGAAAGTTGCATTCATTTGCTTCTTTTCCCATTGCTAATACAACAAGAGCTGTCTATATGACAGCGTGCTCCACTATTCGGCGATTTGACAGTAAAATGAACATATGTCTCAGTAAGAGACTTCTACTTTCAAAGGAAGATACTCCAAGGGGCATAATTCTGTCAAAAACACCGATTAGATTTTACACAGAGAACACATGCAGATGATGATGGTAAAGATATATTATGAGTTTCAAGTCATTATCTTATATAGTACCAAAGTTATGTCCAGAAGGGATTGTTACAACACATGTAGATGATGATGATAAAGGTACATTTTAACAAGTCTTTATCTTATATTGTACTAAAGTTATATTATCAAGAAAGCGAAGAAGACAGGTGATGATTACAAAGAAACATTTTTAATTTCAAGTCATTATCTTTTAAAGTACCTAAGAAATGTCTATAAACGAAGCTTTTGAGAAAATTTCACACGGAAATAATTCCAAGTATAACAACTTTGTGACCTTGACCTTGGGTATAATGGGCCCATACTTTGTTTGTATACTGGACTATGTTTATATGTGAACTTCCAGTAAGATATAAGCAATAGTAATAAAGATATGACAGAAAAACAAAGGTTGCCGAAAAACTTTAACCTTAAAAATAACCTAAGTATAACACCTTAAAAAAATTGTGGCCTCAACGCGAAACTAGTCTATGTGTATATAGAAATAGAAGCAGATAGACTAGTTTCGCATTGAGGCCACGCTTTGTGAACTTGACCTTGGGTATAAGGGCCCAGCCCCTGCTTGACAGAAAAACAAAGGTTGCCGGAAAACTTTAACCTTAAAAATAACCTAAGTATAAAACCCTGGTGATCTTGACCTTATGTATAATGGGCCTAGCCCCAGCACATACTTTGTATGCTGGAAAATGTTTATGTGAAGTTACAGTAAGATATATGCAATAGTAACAAAGATATGACAGAAAAACAAAGGTTGCTGAAAAACTTTAACCAAGAAAGTTCACGCCGACGCTGACGCCAGGGTGGGTAGAACAGCTCCCCTATTCTCCAACAAGAGGACCATGATGGTCCTGAATCGCTCACCTGTCCCCACATGTCCCAGTTTTGAACTGAGTATGACGTCGTTTTTTCTGTTATTTGACATAGTGACCTAGTTTTTGAGCTCATGTGACCCAGTTTTGAACTTGACCTAGATATCATCAAGATAAAAATTCGGACCAATTTTCATGAAGATCCATTGAAAAATATGGCCTCTAGAGAGGTCACAAGGTTTATCTATTATCTGACCTAATGACCTAGTTTTTGAAGGCACGTAACCCAGTTTTAAACTTAACCTAGATATCATCAAGGTGAACATTCTCACCAATTTTCATGAAGATCTCATGAAAAATATGGCCTCTAGAGAGGTCACAAGGTTTTTCTATTTTTAGACCTACTGACCTCGTTTTTGACTGCATGTGACCCAGTTTCGAACTTGACCTAGATATCATCAAGATGAACATTCAGACAAATTTTCATGAAGATCCATTGAAAAATATGGCCTCTAGAGAGGTCAAAAGGTTTTTCTATTTTTAGACCTACTGACCTAGTTTTTGACCGCAGTTGACCCAGTTTCAAGTTGACCTAGATATCATCAAGATGAACATTCAGACCAACTTTTATACAGATCCCATGAAAAATATGGCCTCTAGAGAGGTCACAAGGTTTTTTTATTTTTTGACCTACTGACCTAGTTTTTGAAAACATGTAACACAGTTTCAAACTTGACCTAGATATCATCAAGATGAACATTCTGACCAATTTTCATGAAGATCCATTCAAATGTTTGGCCTCTAGAGAGGTCACAAGGTTTTTCTATTTTTAAACCTACTAACCTAGTTTTTGACCACAGTTGACCCAGTTTCAAACTTGACCTAGACATCATCAAGGTGAACATTCAAACCAACTTTCATACAGATCCCATGAAAAATATGGCCTCTAGAGAGGTCACAAGGTTTTTTTATTATTTGACCTACTGACTTATTTTTTGATGGCACGTTACCCAGTTTCAAAACTGACCTAGATATCATCAAGGTGAACATTCTAACTTTCATGAAGATCCATTGAAAAGTATGGCCTCTAAAGAGGTCACAAGGTTTTTCTATTTTTAGACCTACTGACCTAGTTTTGGACCGCATGTGACCCAGTTTAGAACTTGACCTAGATATCATCAAAATGAACACTTTGACAAACTTTCATAAAGATCCCATGAAAAATATGACCTCTAGAGTGGTCACAAGCAAAAGTTTACGGACGCACGCACGGACGACAGGCGCTGCGCGATCACAAAAGCTCACCTTGTCACTTTGTGACATGTGAGCTAAAAAAGCTTGCATTATCCTGGTTCAAGTGATCGAAACATAGAAATGCTTGAAGAGCCTGGTCACTCTAGCCATCTTAAATACTTGAATAAGCAGTGTTTCATTAGATTGAAAAAGAAACTTAAGCGGTGTGGTTATATTACCTTAATTTAATAACTGGCATACCTATAAACAGGATTTTAGTGATATATAACATACCGGTAAACAGGAATGTAACACTATATGCCCTTTTGAAAAGGAAATATAATCCAAAAACCCTATCTGATCAAAATATGAAAAATCTTTCACACTGCAAACAATTAAACCACTATCTCTTTACAATGAATTAGATATCTTATGGCAAACAAAAAAAAGAAGGAGGAAAATAATACAAAATCTTCCCCAAGCTGATACCTAAATATTTTTTGCAGTTTTGAATGTTTTTACAGTAAACATATTACTGCTCCAAAGTAACATTTTTTGTGTAATTCTTTTACTATCATAATGAAAACAAGAGGACAATGATGGTCCTGAATCGCTCACCTGCCCCCACATGAACTAAGTATGACCTCGGTTTTTCTATTATTTGACATAGTGACCTAGTTTTTGAGCTCATGTGACCTACCTTTGAACTTGACCTAGATATCATCAAGATAAAAATTCTGACCAATTTTCATGAAGATCCATTGAAAAATATGGCCTCTAGAGAGGTCACAAGATTTTTCTATTATCTGACATAATAACCTAGTTTTTGAAGGCATGTGACCCAGTTTTGTACTTGACCTAGATATCATCAAGGTGAACATTCTCACCAATTTTCATGAAGATCTCATGAAAAATATGGCCTCCAGAGAGGTCACAAGGTTTTTCTATTTTTAGAAGTACTGATCTAGTTTTGATCGCATGTGACCCAGTTTCGAACTTGACCTAGATATCATAAAGGTGAACATTCTCACCAATTTTCATGAAGATCCATTGAAAAATATGGCCTCTAGAGAGGTCAAAAGGTCTTTCTATGTTAAGACCTAGTGACCTTGTTTTTGACCGCAGTTGACCCGGTTTCAAATTTGACCTAGATATCATCAAGATGAACATTCAGACCAACTTTCATACAGATCCCAAGAAAACTATGGCCTCTAGAGTGGTCACAATTTTTTTTTATTATTTGACCTACTGACCTAGTTTTTGACCGCATGTGACCCAGTTTCAAATCTGACCTACATATTATCAAGCTGAACATTCTGACCAATTTTCATGCAGATCCCATGAAAAATATGGCCTCTACAGAGGTCACAAGGTTTTTCTATTACTTGGCCTAGTTTTGGACCGCGGGTGACCCAGTTTCAAACTTGACTTAGATATCATCAAGGTAAACATTCTGACCAATTTTCATGAAGATCCCATGAAAAATATGGCCTCTAGGGAGGTCACAAGAATTTTCTATTTTTAGACCTACTGTCCTAGTTTTGGACCGCAGTTGACCAAATTTCGAACTTGACCTAGATATCATCAAGATGAACATTCTGACCAATTTTCATGCAGATCCCAGAAAAATATGGCCTCTAGAGAGGTCACAAGGTTTTTCTATTATTTGACCTACTGACCTAGTTTTGGATCGGACGTGACCCAGTTTCATACTTGACCTAGATATCATCAAGGTGAACATTCTGACCAATTTTCATGCATATCCCATGAAAAATATGACCTCCAGAGAGGTCACAAGGATTTTCTATTATTTGACCTACTGACCTAGTTTTTGAAGGCACGTAACCCAGTTTGGAATATGACCTAGATATCATCAAGGTGAACATTCAGACCAACTTTCATGAAGATCTTGTGAAAAATATTGCCTCTAGAGAGGTCACAAGGTTTTTCTATTTTTAGACCTACTGACCTAGTTTTTGACGGCACGTGACCCAGTTTCGAACCTGACCTAGATATCATCAAGGTGAACATTCTGACCAACTTTCATAAAGATCCCATTAAAAATGTGACCTCTAGAGTGGTCACAAGCAAAAGTTTACGACGGACGCAGCGCGATCACAAAAGCTCACCTTGTCACTTTGTGACAGGTGAGCTAAAAATAGTGGAGCTAAAAACTTATTCTATAACATGTGACAAAAAAAAATTATCAATCTTGTAGCATTTTTTCATAAGTAGATCATTATCCAGAATGAATGGCTAAAGTCGCTCACAACTAATGTGCATCCAAAATAAGGGACTAAAGTGGCTTGAAACCAATACTGTATGTATGCTCCTGTGGATGAAGGGCTTATATAGTTCAATACCTGCATGCATACTTGAGGCAAAGCCATTGCAGCTCAAAAATAGTAGAAAATTTATAATAAAGTGATTAAACTTCTGTTGTCTGGATGTGTGGTCCACTTTTTGTTCTTGTTCTATTTAGTTGACAGTATTTCATAAATTCTCCAGTCTGACAGTAGTTCATGAATTCTGCAGTCTCACAGAAGTTCATGAATTCTTCAGTCTGACAGTAGTTCATGAATTCTTCAGTCTCACAGAAGTTCATGAATTCTTCAGTCTGACAGTAGTTCATGAATTCTTAAATCTGGTAGCAGTTCATGAATTCTTCAGTGTGACAGTAGTTCATGAATTCTTCAGTGTGACTGTAGTTCATGAATTCTTCAGTGTGACAGACGTTCATGAATTCTACAGTCTGGAAGCAGTTCATGAATTCTTCAGTGTGACAGAAGTTCATGAATTCTACAGTCTGGAAGCAGTTCATGAATTCTTCAGTGTGACAGAAGTTCATGAATTCTTCAATCTGACAGTAGTTCATAAATTTTACAGACTGGTAGTAGTTCATGAATTCTTCAGTCTTGTAGTAGATCTAAATATAAATATTCTCCAGAAATCTGTAAGTAATGATGGAATGTTTCTCCAGTTTTCAGCTACCATCTTCCTCAACCTAAAAAATACATGTTCAGATAAGAGACTACTTTTGAAAAAGTGCATGCACCTCATTTCAATGTAAGTGGTAATTGATATGCAGTATCTGGGAAAATGCTTGTTCAAGTCATGAATGACAAAGTTACAGACAAGACATGAATTCTGGATGGTCATTCATTAAAGAGAGACATTTTAACAAGAGGACCATGATGGTCCTGAATCGCTCACCTATCCCCACATGACCCAGTGTTGAACTGAGTATGACGTCGTTATTTCTATTATTTGACATAGTGACCTAGTTTTTGAGCACATGTGACCTAGATATCATCAAGATAAAAAATTCTGACCAATTTTCATGAAGATCCATTGAAAAATATGACCTCTAGAGAGGTCACAAGGTTTTTCTATTATTTGACCTACTGACCTAGTTTTTGACCCCACGTGACGCACTTTTGAACTTGACCTAGATATCATCAAGTGAACATTCTCACCAATTTCCATGAAGAACTCATGAAATATATGGCCTCTAGAGAGGTCACAAGGTTTTTCTATTTTTCGACCTACTGACCTAGTTTTTGATTGCACACATCCCAGTTATGAACTTGACCTAGATATCATCAAGCTGAACACTCTCACCAATTTTCATGAAGATCCATTGAGAAATATGGCCTCTAGAGACATCACAAGGTTTTTCTATTTTTAGACCTACTGACATAGTTTTTGACCGCATGTGACCCAGTTTCGAACTTGACCTAGATATCATCAAGATGAACATTCTGATCAATTTTCATGAAGATCTCTTGAAAAATATAGCCTCTAGAGAGGTCACAAGGTTTTTCTATTTTTAGATCTACTGACCTAGTTATTGACCGCACGTGACCCAGTTTTGAACCTGACTTAGATATCATCAAGGTGAACATTCTGACTAATTTTCATAAAGATCACATGAAAAATATGGCCTCTAGAGAGGTCACAAAGTTTTTCTATTTTCAGACCTACTGACCTAGTTTTTGACCCCACGTGACCCAGTTTCAAATTTGACCTAGATATCATCAAGGTGAACATTCTGACCAATTTTCATGAAGATCCATTGAGAAATATGGCCTCTAGAGAGGTCACAAGGTTTTTCTATTTTTAGACCTACTGACCTAGTTTTTGACCCCACGTGACCCAGTTTCAAACTTGACCTAGATATCATCAAGGTGAACATTCTGACCAATTTTCATGAAGATCTCAAGAAAAATATGGCCTCTAGAGAGGTCACAAGGTTTTTCTATTTTTAGACCTACTGACCTAGTTTTTGACCGCATGTGACCCAGTTTCGAACTTGACCTAGATATCATCAAGCTGAACATTCTGACCAACTTTCATAAAGATCCCATGAAAAATGTGACCTCTAGAGTGGTCACAAGCAAAAGTTACGCACGCACGCACGGACGGACGCACGCACAGACGACGGACGACGGACGCCACGCGATCACAAAAGCTCACCTTGTCACTTTGTGACAGGTGAGCTAAAAAGTAAGATGGGTAGTTTAAGGTGAATGTACACTTCATTTCTCTTATTCATACATTTCCTATTGCATTTTTAGAGTTATGCCCTAGACAAGAACACTCAGTAAAGGGAGATAATACATCTCCAATGATATGGTTCTAGCACTAAACAAATCACCATGTCATGCTGAATATTGGTGCAAAGTTTTTTTGAAATCCATCCCTGACTGACAAAGTTACAGTGCAGTCAGGAAATCTGGATGGACATTCAATAAAAGGAGATTTTTTTCAAAAAGTAGAAGGGTTTGATTTAAGGTTCTTGCACCTGACATACCTTCATGTCATACTGATAATTGCTGCAAAGTTTTTTATGAAATCCATCCATGATTGACAGAGTAACAGACCAGATACAAAATCAGGACAAATGAAAGATTCTGTTTTGTTTTCATCACCAGATAACAAGGTTTTTTCTCTTATTTCTCTTTAGATATAAGACAATATCGTATATAATTATTTCAAAGTACTGGTACTCTGGAAATGTTAATAGGAATTTCCTTTAATTTTCAAAATATCTTGATTAGTTTTGAAATTTATTGTAAAACAAGAGTGGCAGACTGTCACAAAATATGCCCGTCATCGAACTTGGCCCCAATTCAAGGGCCATAATCCAAGAGTGCCTGGGGCAATTTGGCTGGTTATTGAACTTGGTTGAGATATTTTGCCCATAAACATTGTCAGCAAGTTTGATGAAGATCGGATGAAAACTGTTCGACTCAGAGGACAGACAAGGCTAAATTTGCAGATTTTGAGTAATTAAAGAGCCATAACTCTAAAGTGCCCGAGGGGATTTTATGGGTTATCGAAACTGGCCGAGATATTATGCCCACAAACATTGTCACCAAGTTTGGTGAATACTGGATGAAAACTGTTTGACTTAGAGAGTAGACATGCTTTTGGACGCCGACCGCCTGCCCTCTGCCACGAGTGTTCACATAATACGCCCCACTCTTCCAGAGACGAGAGTATAAAAAATAAGGTTCTGACCACAGTGGTATTTCCCACAGTTTTCTGCTGTATTTGATACCAAATAATTTAAAAATCCAATTTTGACTACATTAATTTTGTGAGTTGGACTGTTATAAAACTTTCAGGATATCTTAGCATTACTACAAATAAAAAACAAGAGCACCGCCTTGCGGGTGCTGACGCTCATCTGATTTTTTTTGTATAATAGAAATATTGTCCTACCCATGATTTTCTAAGTCTAAAAAGGGCCATCACTCTTGCAAAAAGCAGGATAGAGTTATGTTTCTTGATGTACAGTGTCCACTTATGATGGTGAAAAACTGTTGCAAGTTTTAAAGCAATAGCTTTGATAGTTTATGAGAAAAGTTGACTTAAACATAATATTCAACCAAGAAAATGATTTTTCTAAGTCCAAAAGGGGCAATAATTATTGCAAAAAGCAGGATGGAGTTATGTTGCTTGCTGTACAGGGTCAGCTTATGATGGTGAACAAGAGTTGCAAGTTTTAAAGCAAAAGCTTTGATAGTTTAAGAGAAAAAGTTGACCTAAACATAAAACTTAACCAAGAAATCTGATATTTTCTAAGTACAAAAGGGGCCATAAATCTTGCAAAAAGCAAGATGGAGTTATGTTTCTTGCTATACAGGGTCAGCTTATGATGGTGAACAAGTATTCCAAGTTTCAAAGCAACAGCTTTGATAGTTTAGGAGAAAAGCTGACCTAAACATAAAACTTAACCAGGCAACGCCGATGCAGAGGCCGACGCCGACACCGACGCCGACAACCGCTCAAGTGATGACAATAACTCATCATTTTTTTTCAAAAAATCAGATGAGCTAAAAAACAAGAGATCACAGAGTGATCTTGGCGCCCACCATTGAGCCATTTTTTAATGTTCCAAATTTCAAGACTAGCTCAAGGTCAAAATCAAGGTCAAAGCTCATTTCGGTACACAAAACTGAGCACGTGACCCATGCATGTGGTCCAAATTTGAAAGCTGTACCTTGAGAAATGTGAAAGTAGGTTACTAGATCAATTTCAAGGTCAAAGTTCATTTCGGTAAACAAAACAATGCATGTACTTCAAATTTGAAGGCTGTAGCTTGAGAAATGTTAATGTAGGTACTAGGTAAAAATCAAGGTCAAATTTCAATTCAGAACACAAAACCATGCATGTGGTCCAAATTTGAAGACTGTAGCCTGAGAAATGAAAAAGTAGGTCACTAGGTCAATGTCAAGGTCAAAGTTTATTGCGGTACACAAAAGTCCAAATTTGAAGGCTGTAGCTACAGAAATGTGAAAGTAGGTCACTAGGTCAAGATCAAGATCAAAGTTCATTTCGGTACACAAAACTATACAAGTGGTTTGAATTTGAAGGCTGTAGCTTGAGAAATGTGGAAGCGGCTCACTAGGTCCAAATCAAGGTCAAATTTCATTTCGGAACACAGAACTATACATGTGGTCCAAATTTGAAGCCTGTATCTTCAAAAATGTGAATGTAGGTCACTAGGTCAATGTCAAGGTCAAAGTTTATTTCGGTACTCAAACATATGCATGTGGTCCAAATTTGAAGGCTGTAGCTACAGAAATGTAAAAGTAGGTCATTCAGTCAAGATCGAGGTCAAAGTTCATTTTGGTATACAAAAACTATGCATGTGGTCCAAATCTGAAGGTTGTAGCTTAAGAAATGTGAAAGTTAGTCACTAGGTCAAAATCAAGGTCAAATTTCAGTTTGGAACATAAAATTATGCATGTGGTCCAAATTTGAAGCCTGTACCTTCATAAATGTGAAAGTAGGTTACTAGGTCAATGTCAAGGTCAAAGTTTATTTCAGTACACAAACCTATGCATGTTTCATATTTGAAGGCTGTAGCTTCAGAAATGTGAAAGTAGGTCACTAGGTCAACATCAAGGTCAACTCATGTCAAGGTTCATCTAGCCACTCAAAACTATATACCTGGTTGAAATTTGAATGTTGTAGGATATGGACAAGAAGATTTTTAATTTTTTTCCTAATGTAAGTCTATATAAACCATGTGACCCCCGGGGGGGTATGGCCATATTTGACCCTAGGGGGATAATTTGAACAAACTTGGTAGAGATCTACTAGATGATGCTATATTACAAATATCAAAGCCCTAGGCTTTGTGGTTTTGGACAAGAAGATTTTTAAAGTTTTTCCCTATATGAGTCTATGTAAACCATTTGACCCCCAGGGCAGAGCCATATTTGACCCTAGGGGAATAATTTGAACAATCTTAGTAGAGCCCCACTAGATGTTGTCACATACAAAATATCAAAGCCCTAGGTCCTGTGGTTTTGGACAAGATTTTCAAAGTTTTCCCCTATATAAGTCTATATAAACCATGTAACCCCCCAGGGCAGGGCCACATTTGACCCTAGGGGAATAATTTGAAAAATCCTTGGTAGAGGACCACTAGATGATGCTACATACCAAATATCAAAGCCCTAGGCTCTGTGGTTTTGGACAAGAAGATTTCCAAAGTTTTTCCCTACAGACATGGGGTAATCGATTAAAGTAATCATAATGATTGATAATCAATTAATATTTTTCATTAATCATCATTAATCATACTTTTTTCTGATTAATGATTAATAATTTAATAGGCGTTAAGTTGGTCTGCAGTTTGCAGTTTGCAGTTCGCAATTCGAATTGCAAACTGCAAACTGTTTTGCATTTTGCAATTTGCAGTTCGAAATGCAAATCGCAAACTGATTTGTATTTTGCAGTTTTGCATTTTGCAGTTCGAATTGCAAAATGAATTAATTTGTGGTTCGAGTTATATAAAAGTAGATGAACTTCGATTCGCTTTCCGAGAAAGTTGTTATTGTATTTTGTTTTCAGGCTTTTAAATTAAACATTTTAACCCAATTTGCACTTTTAAATTTGAATTGCAAACTGCAAAACATTATGCATTTTGCAGTTCGAATTGCAAAATGAATTTTATTTTGCGGTTCAAGATATATACATTTGAACGGCGATTCGTTTTATAAACAAAGATTCTGTAATTTGTTGTCTTTCATGCTTTATTATTTAATATTTCCATCTAATTTGCACTTCGTAATTTGAATTGCAAACTGCAAAACATATCGATTTTGCAGTTCGAATAGCAAAATGAACTGTTATTTTGCGGTTCACGTTATATATATTTGTTTGTTTTTTGTGAATATGGAATATATCTCGCTTAGAAGTGAGAAATCACAAATATTTTCACGAGCGCGTAGCGCCAGTGAAAATGTGAACATTTTCTCACTAGTACAGTATTCTTTTATAGATGAACAAAAAATCATGATAAGTGTGGCAATTTTTTCGTCTTTTAAGTTTAATGATATTGACGGACAGACAGTCGAACACACAATCACGAAATTGGTAGCTGAACAGCTTTGATAATAAACTTTCAATAGTTATATCGTTATTTAGGTTCGGACATCGACAATTAATTTACGCTAAACATACGGAGTGACTGTCGGGTCAATACTTACGGAAGATAAAAATGAAATCAGTATTTATATAAAATAACACGTTACAATTTTTATGTAGGTTTAAATACAAGAAGGTGACTCGGAATATGTTCAATAGCTTTCTGTAAATAAAGACCTTGTTGGTCTAAGTGATATACTGCATTTTGCAGTGTGAACTGCAAAAATGATTTTTATTTATTTATTTACTGAACCGTGGTGAAGTTTCTCAAAAGATGGTATAATTTTTAGGCTTTGGGATTTTAAGACTTAATTTTTAAATCTTGTTTGAAATTTTAATATTTCGTAATTTGAAATGCAAACTGCATAATATTTTGCATTTTGCAGTTCGAATTGCAAAATGAATTATTATTTTACAATTCAAAATAAAAATTGAATTGCCTGTAGTGTTTCAAAAACATGGTATTGTTTTGGGCTTTTCATGCATTGAAATGTATTATTTTAGTCTCATTTGGCGTTTTGTAATTTGAACTGCAAACTGCAAAATATTTTGCATTTTGCAGTTTGAATTGCAAAATGAAATTTTATTTCACAATTTAAGATATATATTGAATTGCGCAAATTTTCTCAAAGAACATTTTATTGTTTTTTTTGGGATTTTCCAGGCATAAAAATGTAACATTTTTATCGCATTTTCATTTTGTAATTTAAACTGCAAACTGCAAAATATTTGCATTTTTGCACTTTGAAGTTCAAACTGCAAAATGATTTCTTGTTTTACAATTCAAGATATTAATTGAATTGCCTGTGGTTTTTAAAAAACATGGTATTGTTTTGGGGCTTTTCAGGCTTTGAAATATAAAATTTCAATCTCATTTTCATTTTTGTACTTTGAACTGCAAACTGCAAAATATTTCCATTTTGCAGTTTGAATAGCAAAATTCATTTTGCAATTTGAATAGCAAAATTGTTTTACAATTCAAGATATAAATGAAATTGCCCGTTGTTTTTTCATTCTTTCAACAGGTAGGCTTTCTAGTAAATATGAACTTGACGATGTGAAACGTCTACGCCTCATGCAAATGGGCAACGCCATACTCAATATCAAATGGTCGTCACTTTTAGCTATTTAATTGAAGCATTCTTGCTCTACATGATTAATGTTGTTATGATTACTTACAATTAACTTTTTCAAGGTGTGACAAAATTGCAAAGTATATTTCATCAGAAAGGAACATTTTCAAATGGTCACAAAAAGGTCACACTTCCTGCGTTCAAAATTGACTATGCGACCAATGTTATATTTAGGATATGTATATATTTCCCTTTTTCTTCTATAGAACTGCGTGTACATTTAGTGAAGAAATATTACAGGTACTTTGATATTCAATTTCTTTTAAAGGTTCCGTAACACTTAGAATTTACTTATAGAATATTACTTTTTGTCGACTCTACCCAACATGAATAATACTACGAATAATTTGGAAACGTGTTTGGGCGCCATTGTGTATGTATGACTGGTAACAGGAGGAGCGCCAATCACCTAACAACGTAGGAAGGCCAATTGCGTAACAAAAGCTCGCTCCGCCTCTGCGAAAACTATGACTGGCTATCTTCGAAGAGTTTAAGCCACTTAGAGCGAGGCAATTGCGGACACGGTTAATGAAAAGATCATATGTAAGGGGTAACAAATGGCCATTAACTTTGTAAAGGAGTAACCGGAAGCTGGGACACGGTAAATTTGATTTGATGCGAGGCATGAGTAAGTCAAAAGTAAGTCAAAAGTTCGTGATTTAAACTGAATCACTTTACTCCAATTGTGTGCTGGTTTGTGGTGCTTATAGACTCTTGAGACAAAAGTATATACCGTCATATTAGACGCGGATCAAGATAATAGAACTGTTTTATAGCACTAATAAGACATTATTACATCGTCTGTCAAAACAGATCTTTTAAGAGACGACAGTTTAAAGTGTTCAAACAGTTATAGAATTTTTACCCTCTCATTATTTTGATAATACTCATTTTGTCATTTATTTTCATTGCATCCATCTAATGTTTCGTACATATGATAAGCTGTAATGCTTAAATCTAAATAAATTCTTAGTAAGATATAGCATAAATGTGCCTAAACAAAATATGTCATGATACACAATTTAAAGCAAATAATACTTTCTAATATAAGATTAATAAGCATGCATATAAATTTCACATACAGTGTGAAATGTTCGTCTCTATTCTGGTAGACCACAGTTTCTGTAATGAATAATTAAAGTAGAAATCAACTTTAAAGAAAGCAAAAATATGTCGTTTCATGATGTACAGTGTAACATAATACGCTGACTTGACCTAAAACTTTCTATTATTTATGAAAGGTTATTAATTAAACAGTTAACAGAAATGTGCACGTATGAATATACAAATGCAAATTTGCGGTAGTTTTTAATGTAAAAATCAATATGTAGCATAATGCTCTATGTCTTGAGGAGAAAAGTGTTCGTTATAATATATAGGTCTACGGAGTTCAAATGCCTTGTATACAAATATTGACAGATTTTTCTGAATCAGGTAGTTTTCAGACGTTAACAACTCTATAAATTTTGGTATGTTTGGACGTTTCCAATAATATTTCTTAATATGATTTTGTCTAAGATCTTTAAATATCTGACATTCTAACAGGAAGTGGAACTCATCTTCAATAACATTGCATATAATACACTTCCTTTCATTTCTCGGTATTTTGTTTGGTTTATGCCATCTTCCTGTTTCTATAGATAATCGATGTGCTGATAGACGAAGACTTGTTAATGCAATTCTGAATTTAGTAGTTTTTATTTTATCTAGATAGCATTTAAATTCGAAATCTGAAAAAAGTTTATAAGTTGATGCTCTTGTTGAACTGTCCAAAGACTCATTCCAAAGTTCTTACTCATTCTTATAAGCTTTCGGTATAATAAAATAAATATTGTATTCCTGAGAGGGTGATATGAAAAATGTTCTCCCCTCGAAATATGAATATAGACCTCGGCTGGCGCCTCGGTCAATCTCGCGGTGAACATTTTTCATATCACCCTCTCAGAAATGCAATATTTATATAATATTCAATACAACATATAAAACAAAGTCACAATCAAACATACTAATGAGAATAGAATTTCTACATTTATATTAATTGCAAAACGAATTTTTATTTTGCGTTTCAGTATTCAGTATTTCAATGTCTTTTTCGCTTTGTAATTTGAATTTCAAACTACAATTTTTATTTTGCTTTTCAGAATTTAGGATATCAATGTCCATTTCGATTTTTGTAAATCATGAATTTTTTATGTATGTACAAACTGAGAATGAAATAAACTTTGAAACTTTTAATTTGAATAACAAACTGCAAAATATTTTGCATTTTGCTGTTCGAATTGCAAAATATTTTTTCATTTTCTATTCAATATATGTAATAAACTGCTTTTCAGTTTCTTAGAAAAGTGGTATTGGTTGGGATTTTCCAGACTTTAAAATTTAACAATTCATTCTTATTTGCGTTTTTTGATTTGAATTGCAAACTGCAAAATATTTTGCATTTTGCAGTTCGAATTGCAAAATGAATCTTTGTTTTGCGTTTCAGAATTAAAGATTTCAATGTCAATTGCGCTTTGTAATTTGAATTGCAGTAAAATGCATTTTTATTTTCGATTCAATATATGTATCGAACTACAATGAAGGTTCTCAGAAGCATGGTATTTTGAGCGGGGGGGGGGGGGGGGGCGTTTCGTAATATGAATTGCAAACTTCAAAATATTTTGCATTTTGTAGTTGGAATTGCAAATTGAATTTGTATTTTGCGTTTCAGAGTTCAAGATTTCAATATCATTTGAGCTTTGTAATTTAAATAGCAAACTGCAAAACATTTTGCAATTTGCATTTTGCAGTTCGAATTGCAAAATGATTCAATATATACTCACTTTATTTCCGTCTCATCAGTGTACAGCATATATTACATAATATACATAATAAAATATCAATAAAATGCACACTGCCACTCTATAAAAGAGTTATAAGAGACTTATAGCTTAAAAATATCAGTATTACTTTGACTATTATGTAAAACACCATGTTAACAGAAAGATATAGTTGCTAATAAGCTCAAATAAAATGTTGAGGCATGCCCATAGAACCATATATAAGAAAACAGCCAAATTTAAATTTAGCGGTACTGAATAAAAAAGTAAAATGATTTTATCTCATCAAATTGTTGATGAGCTAATTAGCACCTACTTCTTATCCAAAATTATACATGAAAATAAAACAATCATATAAATATCAAGAGCAGTCCACAAGACAGCTTGCTCCACTATTCGGCAATTTGAAGGTAAAATAAATTTATTTCACCATAAAGACCTCTAATTACATGCTAAAACTATGTCTATAAAGAAAGCTTCGGGGAACATGACATTGACCTTATGTATAGTGTGCCCAGCCCCCTCATATACCCCGTTTGCATGCTGGACAATATTTATGTAAATTTATCAATAGCATACAAGCAATAGTAACAAATATATATAAGAAAAATAAAGGTTGCAGAAAAACCATTACCTTAAAAATAATCTAAGTATAACAATATGTATTGAACTGCGATGAAGTTGCTCAGAAAGACGGTATTGTTTGGTGTTTTCAAAATTGAAAATTTAACGTTTCAATCTTATTTGCGTTTTATAATTTTAAATTGCAAACTGCAAAATATTTTGCATTTTGCAGTTCAGATTGCAAAATGAATTTTTGTTTTGCGTTTCAGAATTCAAGATTTCAAACGCAATTGCGTATTGTTATTTGAATTGCAAACTGCAAAATATTTTGCATTTTACAGTTCGAATTGCAAAATGAATTTTTACATTAAATTCAATATACATTGTGTATGTATTGAACTTCGATGAAATTTCTCAGAAACATGGTAATGTTTGGGGCTTTTCAGGTTTTCAGTCTTATTTTCGCTTTGTAATTTGAATTGCAAACTGCAAAATATTTAAAAATATACGCAAATTATCGCAAATAACCTTCAATATCTACAATATCATACATATTTATATTTGTTTTTGATACAGAAAAAAGAGATTCTGTTTCAAGTAACTAGCATTCAGTGAGGCAAATGTCAAATTAAAGTCATTCGTAATACTTTAGACATCCCCCATCCCTTTTGTCCTATTCGGGTTTTGCTAAAGTCTGCTACGTCGACAAAGATTGTTTTTCTTGGGACCTCGGACGCTTGATTTCGTATACAGACATTCTTTTTTGATCGTACCAAGTGGGAGCTCGTTGGCTCTAACCACGGGTTGATGGTGGGGATCTTGATTTCTGTTGCCTTGGTATTTAAGGGGAATCAGAAATGGCATAGCTTTGTGCAACTGATACATTTATACGGTTTCAAGCATACTGGGGTACATTGTTATTAGAAACTCTTGATGCTTGTGTTTCTGCACATACATGTAATATAGTCCCAGTGTGGAAATACATTTTTCACAATTTTTCCGTTCATACTTCTCTTTGCCGAGTAAACTAAACTAACCTTACCTACTGGCCTTGATTTTGATCTGAGGTCAGTGTACACAGCCCATACTCTTTTCCTAGCATCGCCAAAAAGACAACTTGTTGAATCTTAACCAGAATCGGAAAAAAACGCATCTGAAATTCGAACTGCAAAATGGAAAATATTTCGCGGTTTGCAATTGAAATTACAAGCACAGGAATGATTTTAAAGCCTGAAAATCATTTTCTCGGAAAGCAAATCGCAGTATAAATTTCTTGAACCGCAAAATCAAAATCTAGCTTAAAACTGCAGTTCTTGACACGTTTCGAGGATGTTTTAACAGGAAAGTAATGTGTTCTCGTCATTTTTAAAATTAATAATGCAAAGCGCAAATGAGAATGAAATGTTGAATTAAAAATTCTGAAAAGTTCAAAACATTAACATCTTTCTCGGAAAGCGAATCGCGATTAATTTATATCTTAAACGGCGAAAAAAAAAATCATTTTTCAATTTGAATAGCAAAACGCAAAATATTTTACAGTTAGCAATTAAAAATACAAAGCGCAAAAGTGACTGAAAAGCTCGATTTTAAAGCCTGAAATATATTCATTTTTAAATACTGAAAAGCTCAAAACATTACAATTCATATATATATATAATGAATAATAAGTAAAACTTCATTTTGCCATTCGAATCGCAAATCGTAGAAAAGAAAAACGATGTGACTGAAATATTCAATGTTATAGCCCGAGTTGCTCAAAATATTAACATTTTTCATGGAAAGCGAATTGCGGATTATATATATCTCTCGAACTGCAAAATAAAAGTTCATTTTGCAATACGAAGTGCAAAATGCAAAATGCAAAATATTTTGCAGTTTGCAATTCAAATTACAAAAGTTCAAATTAGATTGAAATCTTCAATAATAAGGCCTGAAAGGCAAAAAATAATAGATTATTTCTTAGAAATAGAATTGCCGTCCATATATATCTTGAACCACAAAATAAAAATGCATTTTGCAATTCGAACTGTAAAATGCGAAATGTTTTGCAGTTTGCAATTCAAATTAAAAAGTGTATATTAGAATAAAATGTTAAATTTCAAAGCCTAAAAAAAATGCGCTTCATATGTATCGTGAATCGCAAAATAAAAATTCATTTTGCAATTCGAACTGCAAAATGCAAAATGATTTGCAGTTTGCAATTCATATTACAATGTACAAATTAGATTGCATTGTTAAAGTTTTAATCCGTAAAAGCCCAAAACAATAACAGCTTTATCGGAAAGCAACGCGGTTCATACTAATCTTGAATTGCAAAATAAAAACGCATTTTGCAATTTGAATCGCAAACTGCAAACCAATTTGTGGTTTTCAATTCGAATCGCAATCTGCTAAACAGTTTGCAGTTTGCAATTCGAACTGCAAAATGCAAAACAGTTTGCGGTTTGCAATTCGAACTGCAAAATGCAAAACAGTTTGCGGTTTGCAATTCGAATTGCGAACTGCAAACTGCAAACTGCAGACCAACTTAACGCCTATAATAATTTAATCGATTAATGAAGAAAATTAGGCTGTAATCATGATTATTTTATGATTAATATACGATTACTTGTTTATATATGAGGCTGATCATTACCTTATAATGTACAGCATTGTGGACATACATGTCATAAATGTGTGGCAATTAACAAGTATGGTTAGAAGATTGCACTAGGATACTGATTGACAATTATCACCTAATTTAGGTGTACCCAATTTCATATATCTGCTAGAGATAGACCCTAAAATTTTCAGTGATAGTATTACATTAAATAAAATGTGATAGTATTACATTAAATAAAGTCTAGAAATTGATTTCCAAGTCATTGAAATAACCAAAAATGATTTCACAAATGTGAAGTTTATGATAGTTTTGTTAATATCAATAACAGAAGTTTTAATTTTTAATTTAATGTTGTGATCCACAATGACAACTCTTGCCTTGGGCTAGTACTTATAAGTAGAGATCTATTAGTTTACTTCCCTTGCAATTACACAACTGAGTAGAAAATGAAAACCGTTTTAGACACAATATCATACTTTTTTCCACAACAAAATCATTTAGGATTTATTCATTTGTGTTTGATTTACCCCTCAAGACATGGTTCCTATGATTCTGTCAACTTACATATGGTAAAAAATAAACTTTTAACAAGCCAATAATAAAATGAAGTAAAAAATGTCTTAATAATCGATTACTTTTCGAAGTGATCGGCCCCATGTCTGTTTCCCTATATAAATCTATGTAAATTATAAAATAAACAAAGGGCCATAACTCACTCAAATATTGTTGAACCAGTCTGATTTTCAGAGGGACACAACTAGGGTATCATTACATCATTCTGACAGAGTTTGGTTGAAATCCCCCCAGTAGTTTCTGAGGAGATGCGATAACGAGAAAATGTTACAGACGAAAGTAAGGACGACGGATGCAGAGTGATTTGAATAGCCCACCATCTGATGATGGTGGGCTAAGAAAACAGGCATTAAAGATATCTCAAAAATTTAAAAAGATCCTACTGCCATCCACAGAGAGACTTAAGAATGATGACTTGTATAGTTTATATCTGCATGTTGCAAAATACAGGCAATATTCTTGAAAATCCCTTTTACA